>NC_136598.1:18124832-18149832 GCF_910589615.1 Taurulus bubalis | reverse complement strand
ACACGTGTGTAATAAACCCCTCCACCCTCTATTTTTCACAAATACAGTTAATCCCATGTGAGCTGCCCCAAGCACTTCCCCAACAAAGTGACGATTCCTCAGAAGCAACAATCTCCCGCTCCCTTTCCTCCCTCCTCTCCTTCCTCTCACCCCTTTTTTACAACGGCAACAATAAACAGGCGAAACAAATCTTGTCTGATTCAAAATACATTTTGAAACCCCTGCAGCCTTTTTGCACCATCACAACTTCTCCCCCTCCTTTCCTTCAGATGCAGGAAAAATTCTACAAATTCAAGTTGTGAGACGTCAAAGACAATTTCAGGACGCACTACTTCTGCAGTGTTCGACCCCGTGGATCTAGTCCTGCAGTCAAGGAAGCACGGCACGTCAGGTACAGGAGGTGATAGCTGTTTAGATTTGAACATTTTCACTGAAAAATACCCAGATTAAAAAAAAGAGCAGATTGCTACTACTGAGTGAGCTGGGAATGGTTTATGTAAAAAATATATATTGGATTAATTATTAAATATCTAAGGTCTTTAGGTCTGTCTAATAATTAAAACAAACACTGAAAATGAAATATGTTTTCAATACCTGAATCTCCTGAATCTGACATTACGTCTCTCAGGGCTGCAGGTAATAATAATTCTGCCGACTATTTAAATTTAAGCAGTGAACCACTAGGTCTATAAAATGTCAAAAATAAAGTAAAAATATCCATAACAAGTCCAAAATGAAATTTTCAAACTGCTTTTTTGACCAAAAGATATTAATTTTAATATCACACAAGACGAAGAAAAGCAGCAAATTCTCGCTGGAACCAATGCATGTTAAGTCCTTGGTTTTTGATGTGGAGACAAAGTCTGACTTTCCCTGCCTTACTGAAACTTGTTATAAAAAATTCAAAACAAGTCCTTCATGCTCAATAAGTAGTATAAAAAAAGAATCGCAAGTAGTGCGCACATCCATTAAGGTTCTCTGTAGCTATTGGACTGAGACTTTGTCCCTTTGATGCAGTATAACCTTCAGATCTCTCTCCTCTCTCTCGCTTCATTCCTCTCCAACTCATATTTTCTTTATCAGTGAATAATTCCATGCATTTAAATTGTTGTCAGGTTTCTGCACATACTGAATAGTATAGCTGATAACTGCTCTCTCTGTCTTTTCTCTCCCCTAAAGCTTTTCCCTGCAATTAATCATTACACCTCTGCCTCCCTCCTTTTTACAGAGAGCCTATCATATAGATATACAGAGGGTGCACAGTCTTGAAAGACTATTGTGTGATAAAAAGCTTGTGGTAGCGGTAATGACAGGAAGAAGAGAAGGATTTCATGTTTTGCATGTACTGTACGTCTTTAACTCTCTGTGTGTGTGCACAAGGGAGCATAGAGGATCTCAACCACTTACATAATTGATGACTTTGAGCTGGAGAGAGGTTGCATCAAGGTCAAAGAGCTCACCTGAAAGAGAAAAGGGAGAGAGAGAGAGAGAGAGAGAGAGAGAGAGAGAGAGAGAGAGAGAGTGATGGGAGTAAAAACCAGAGAGGAGCAAGGGCAGATTGGCGTTAAGGAAGACGGGGGGAATGCAGAGCATGTACACTAGCGGACAGAAAGCAATCCAGGGAGGGATGCATGGAGACAGCGAGGTCGGGGAAGGGTGAACGGGAACCAGCCAACAGAGGGACTAATAATGAAGACAAGACAGGGGATCGGGGGGCTGCCTGGACTGCAGATGAAGCATGAAGGAAAGAGCTGGACAGAGAAGCAGAAAGGTGAGGCAGAGAGTGGGGGGGACTGACGCCAACTCAAATTTGCTTACAATTACCAGGAAGACAACAATGTTGATGAATGTGTGCAGGAACAGCATTAGCAAGTCCACTTCCATTATGCATGAGATTTTAAACAGTGTTTTCACACAGGGGTTGTCACACGTTGCTTGTGCCACTGACAGAGTCCATCTAAATTCAAAAAGCTTTTTATCCAGAAGGGCTTACTCCATTAACATACCTCCCCTCAAATATACCAGTGTGACTGTGTGTGTGTGATTGTGTTTGCCTCACAGTTTTGTGTTTGTATACACAAGGTGTAGGACATGTAAAATGTATGAGAGAGAGTGAAAGAGGTGGTTTATTCAATAGGCCTGCATGAATGTGTGCGTACCACAGAGTTGCAGAATGTTGTGGTCCAGTTCGCAGTAGTCCTGGTCTGAGATGTTGAAGTGCAGCAGTGCATTGTGGGACTGTATAGGAGAGGGACTGAGAGGAGGCCTCTGGTAGGACGTCTGCACAGCCTGGACTCGCGCACACGCCACTGAGGCCTGTGATGACATTCATGTGTGCAGAAACACACACACACACACACACACACACACACACACACACACAAGCATCAGAGAGAGAGAAAAGGATGAGACTAAACCCTGTGTGGTGCTTTCATCTGGTCCTCCAGAGAACATTGAAGTAATCATCACCTGTCTTACACAGGATAATGGATGCAAAACACACATTATTGCTGAGATAAAACCTTGATAATGTCTTTCTGGGAATGATGTGGACGTTAACGTTAACTTTCTTAAGAAAAGAAAATAGGCTTTCTGGATTTACATCATTTTAGTTAATTAACAAAAGAGAATGTTGTAGTTCTTGCACTGTGTGCTTAAATTCTACCTTGTTTCGGTGATGACAATTTTGTTATTTTGTGATAATTGATGCTGTTTTTATACACCATTTAGTTGTGTAATTGCTGTATGTGAGTGCAGCATCTTTCAGAAGCTAAACATCTATAAGAAATCTGACAAAACCTGTTTGTTAAATACGAAGCAAATTCTTCCAGTTAGTCAGCTCCTGTTGCTAAGCTTTACTTTAGTTCTATTTCTATTGACATTTTTGACCATGAAAGACAGAGAAAAAGGAGAACTTACGTGTTTCTCCAGCATGTTAAGATGCAGTTCATCCTGATCAGATAGTGGATTACAGCCCACCTACAACACACACAGACATGTCAGTCCAGTTCAGTTCATGAGATTGACTGTTGCAGTTTGTGCTGCCTCTGTGTTTTTGTTGTTTAATTTGTGAATTTTAAATAAAACTAAATGCATACATGTATGTTATTCAACTGCAAATATTGTAGACTGCTTTTTTTACTTTGGTTTATCAATTTATTGAAACCATAATGTCTATCCTTGAATGCAGGGACTCACCAGTAAGACAGCGATGGCCTTATTCCGCTCCTGGTTCAAGAGAGAAATGACAACAGCTAAAAGAGAGAAAGAAAGAAAGAAAGAAAGAAAGAAAAAGAAAGAAAAGCATTTATAACAATAATACATTGATCCAAACAAAACACACTCTTGGTCCATTCATCTCCTCCTTTCATTTTCTTTCCATGTCCTTGCCTCACTCTTAATCTTATTTGTTCATTCTCCATGCTCTAATACTAAATTGAAATATGCCTGAGAAATGAACATGGGGAAAAAACATCCCTAACGTCCTTGAATAACACTTCTTAACACTTTCTTCTTCATTTGTTATTCTCATCGGTGTAGTGCAGATAGCAACAGCAGAAAATGGAGAAAATAAGTTTGATCTTGGAAGTAAGTGTTGCTTCATGTGTGGACAGAAGACAAAACAACAAACAGAATGATGTGTTTACCCAACTAGCTCATATTTCTGCAACATCATTAAATGTTCCGTGGTATTTATCGATCCACAGAGTGGATGTGTACTTGAGGATATCTCCATAATTACACTACAGCCCTCATAGATATTCTCATATTTCTGTTTTTGGATAATTAAAAAAAAGTTTTTGAAGAGGAATGCAGAGTCTATTCATTGCACTCCATTCAAGTTATTTTTTCTCATCACAGACCCTCATTGCACTTATCCAATTGTATTGCCCACGCAGAACCATACCTATCTTTCGGCAATCATCATCTCTTGTTCACTACTTCTCTCCACCTCCTTTCGTTAGTTTTTTCTCTCCCCCGCTCAGACATCTCTTAGCTCCTCTGGATCACACGTGCTCATACGAGCACACACACACACACACACACACACACACACACACACACACACACACACACACACACACACACACACACACACACACACACACACACTCAGATGGTGGTATATTTGTCTGTCCGCCAGCATCATTTGCATGTGGGACGACCACACACACACACACACACACACACACACACACACACACACACACACACACACACACACACACACACACACATCTTCTCTGTGCTGGTAACGGTGCTGCAAGGCAGATTCTGTATTTCTCTGGCAGTTCGGCCGGAGGAAGGCCAACACACTGACATCGCCTCAGCTGGTCCACGATACTCCTAAAACAGAGAGACACATGTTGAGTTTGACTCATGTTTGAGAGACAATTACCTCAAGCACATCCGTTAGAGTGATAAATAGAGAGAGACAGTCAGTCAGACAATTGGGAGACAAAGAGGAAGAAGGGATTTGGAAGAAAATGGAAAACCGATAACCAGCATGACAAAAACAGACACTTTGTGCTCAATGACACGAACAAAAACATGTCTGAATAGAACTATTATTCATTAAGAAATTATATGAACTTAATACTGTACTACTGATACAGGCCAGCTGTCTTATGAGACATTTGGTTATTCTGGACTGACTACTGCCAAATGACACAAAGATGCATACACACACACACACACACACACACACACACACACACACACACACACACACACACACACACACACACACACACACACACACACACACACACACACAGTGAGGCTAGAGGTAATGGGGATATTAAAGAAGCTACAAGGCATGTGGTCACTTTTCTCCCTCCAATTCACCTGCTTATATAAGCCTGTTATCAAGACCATGGCACCCACAAACACACACACACACACACACACACACACACACACACACACACACACACACACACACACACACACACACACACACACACACAATGAACCCATTTGAGAGGCAGGAGGCCACTTTGTTTGAGCCTCATTCCCACCCACTTTACAATACATACTAGCCCATTAACTGGATCTTGACACACACACACACACACACACACACACACACACACACACACACACACACACACACACACACACACACACACATAAATGCACCAACCAACCAAAACAGCTTCCATGAACGTTTATCTTCTAAACTATTTGTTGTGGACAAGATAACTGAAGCTTTACCGCCAAACAAGCTATTGTTTGACTGCAAAAGGTAAACTCACAAATATGAAATATGTAGAATACAGTTATACAACTGTTGAAATAATAATTTTCAGTTGTAGGTAGTTTTATTTCCATCTAAAAATTGTTATCCATATTATAAAAAGGGCTATTAAGCATCCATCCATGATCTGTAACTAATCCTACTCACTGTATTAAAATCCTGCGTGCATGATTACTGGCATAACCACATAGAGGATGTACAAATGAACAAAAATCTGGACAAACGCACAGACTAACTGTCTTGAGCTCTTAAAAAGAGAGAGGAATTATTTCACACACCGTTGATCATGTAGTTCTTGTTCTCTGTCATCTACAAAATCTCTGTTAGGAGCTGTAGTTTTTCTCAATGATGGTGAACCATTTGGGACAAATGGAGCTCATAGCGGCAGTTCAGGCAGAAAAATTAAGTCATTAGCATCACCCAGATCAATTAATCATCCACTGATTTGTATGAGTGCCAAATACACGCCTACACACCCACATTTACTGTATCTTTGTGGCCTATTTAAATGTCCATCTCTTGGTCTTTGCTACTGCTGCTAACAATTTTCATTGGCACCCACTGCTCTATAAACACGACGCCTACCCCGCCGGCCTTGACCTGCATTGTTGCTGCTAACTGTTCCAAGCAGATTTGTAAAGCTTTAGTTGACCTTATACTGTTGTGATATCTTCATAAAGCACACGGTAGACATGTTAAGATAAATTATAGGTATGCCATATGTGCACAGAGAAAACTGAATTACAGTGTTTTTCATAATGCCCCAGGGTGGGTTTTTTGCTCTTTGCCGTGCCATACATTGGCTTCATGGTTGTGCAGAAAAGCTGCTTTGAACAAAGACATTGCACAAAGGTCAGCTGTATTTGTCACCATAGTAAACTGCGTGAGCTGAAACAAATGGACACTTTAAATCAATGCACCATGCAAAGATTTGGCGGCAATAGTTTGAGGGGATTTCAGACTCTGTGAGCATGTAATGGAGGGACTCCTGCTATGTGTGTGTTTGTGTGTGTGTGTGTGCATACTGTAAGTAATAATGTATGTATTTATGTGGTTTGTCCTTGTGTCCTTGCGTGTTTGAGTCTGCATAAGCATGCTTGTGTGTGAGCCCGTGTTGTGTGGCGATGAGGTGCTGGAAATGTTTTTTTGTCTGACAAACAGACAGTTTCATCTATTATGCAGTGTTGGTTTTTGCCAGAGCCTGGACAGCATTTGCAGTAGCATGCGGGGTTGTAGAGCTTCAGAGAGCACTTAAGAGAGGAGGATCGCGGCGACTCACTGAGGGACCCCGGGTGCTGTCACCTCAGCTATTAGCCCTGCGACGTGTTCGTGGGGAGAGGGATTGAAGGTGAGAAAGAAAGAGGGGGGAGATACACAGCCGGCTTAGTGCTTCTTGTGCTCCGTGGCTCTTTGGGGAGCGAGCAGGCTGAGAGGTAAAACAAAAAGGGCAATGACAGACTGATGCAGTGAGGTGGGAATGTGGATAGAATATCAGATGAAGAGAGGGAATAATGAGTAATAAGGGGCGGGGCAGTTTTAATGACAGGGCGATAGATGTGGGGGACGAGAAAAAAGTAAGCGGTGCTAAAAAAATTAGAGGATTACAGACACAGAGAAGGTCCTTGTGTGTCTTAACCTTTTGAGCCCCAAGTCCCCCCCTAGGCGGGGCAAAGACCTTCTAGCAGCCTTAGTGAGGTCTGTTCAAGTAGTCGTATGAACCCCAAATGAGTTCTAATATTTTCCAAAAAATCACTTTTATAACATATTTTGATCATAACTATGAACATCCAGCATGATACAAGCAAGATTTCCCAAAAATGCCTCCTTGAGCGGTCACTGAGTTTTTCAAACTGTATGGCCAGGGCCTTAACAACATCTCACATACTTTCTGGAAAGATTAGGACCTCAAGAATCGGAATCTGCAAAATTCATAATAAAACAAAGCATTGGGGTGATACGAAGGAGTTTCAGTCAAAAAACTGTGTTGTTCGGTTCCAAAATGGAAAAGTTATAACCTTTATGCCAAAACATGGTCGGATTGGGGCATGCTGGGTATCCATCTGTGCATAAGCTTCCGCTTAAGATGTGTGACGCGTTCTAAGAAACCTCCCCCGACAACGGAAGCCGACAGAGTCGAAAACGTAGGAGTAGGAAAAAAAACAGTCCGACCGCA
Organism: Taurulus bubalis; assembly: GCF_910589615.1. Lineage (NCBI taxonomy): Eukaryota > Metazoa > Chordata > Actinopteri > Perciformes > Cottidae > Taurulus > Taurulus bubalis. The sequence goes on along the minus strand of NC_136598.1, from coordinate 18,142,399 downwards.
TTGGGATTTTTCAGGTACAAATATGCTACACACAAGGAAATCTTAAAGCTTTATTAGACTAAATAAAGATTAAACTTAACGATAAGTTACATTTTTTTCTGAGCCGATAGAACTCTTCCCATAAGGCTTTACTGTATTTCAGCAATTTAAATGAAATTAATCAACATTGTGGTTCCGGAGATCCTTTAGGTAACGTCGCTTGACTTATTCTTCTCTTTTCTTGTCCGATAATGGGCGCCGCGGGGCTTGGGGCTAAAAAGGTGAGACTCTCTCTTCAACACTCCTGTCTCCGTATTGATCGTGCGATTTGGGTTTAAACGGCTCATAATCATTCAGGTAACACCTGCTTTTAACACAGAGAAAACCGCTGTCTCCGTTTTCCCCTCTACATCTCTTACTTTTTCTATATAGTGAAACATCTGCGGCTTGCTGCATACACAATCACATACACACAAAGAGTACACACCTGATCTTTCCCTCCTGCGGCAGTTCATGTGGCGGGTCGTCAGATGACAGCCTCGAGTATCCCTCCAGCATGTAGACACATACACACTCCTGGAATAAAACACACACACAAACACACACACACAAACACACACACATTTATTTGTAATCAGATTTTAATTAATTCGATGAGTGACAATTTTCATCCGTTTGCAAAAATGTTCCTTGATTTTATGTGACGGCCGAGGCTTCTAGCTCCACCGCTCTGAATACCAACAGAAAGCTTTTAGTTTTTAGATGATAAATCATGAAAATCGCAATTATGTTGAGCTGTTTGTACAACTATAGAGTTTGTGTGTGTGTGTGTGTGTGTGTGTGTCTGTGCAAATACCGTGCTGGGGAGCAGCTCCTGTATGCTGTCTCGGAGGGCCACTCGAAGTGAGCCCGCATCAACAACCGCTGCCAGCCGCAGCAAAGCATCCTGGGGAAGGAGACAAACAGATGCCCTAATGTCGGTTTGGTTGTTTGTTTATTATCTCAATGTGTGCCTCCAAAAACCTGAGGCTTTGGCTATAGGTTTGTTATTTTTGTGGGTACAAGTTTTATGTTACAACAGCTCTTCCCCAGATAGGGAGCTTGGCAAGCTGCAAAGGCCTCTGATACAACATCTAAACTGTGTCACACACAGCAATCTGTGAGGTACAAGTGAGCTACTTAAAAATGAACTGAACTCAAACATTGTCGGGAATTGTGAGTTTTGCTCTTCAGGACACTCAATGAATGCATTTGTTTAATTTTGGCACTGTGAAAACCAAGCACTTGACAAGGAGCAAAAGTGATTCGCGGAATGAAATGGTAGCAGAAGGTCTCATGGTTCACAAATTACGTAACAGATATTTACTCTCCTCCCATTGTTACATTCTTTGAAGATTGGATAGAAGCACTTAACTTGGAGAAGAGTGGTGGTTATCGCAATTACGGCCGGCCTCTGATCAGTGTGATCAAAATCTAACAAGATCTATTCTTTTTAATCTCTTTTGACTTTGATCAAGTATACTGCCTCGTCAAAATTCACTACACGCACAAATCCCAAAGACAGACGAGCATGAAGGACCTCATCACAGCTGAAACAAACTAGAATTAAATTATTCTTCTTTCAAATAAAAGCTAAAGTATGCTTGAAATAAAGTAGTCTGTGTTAAGTGTTGTCCAATCACGCTAAGGTGTTTAAAAGACTGTTTATAGCTGTTACAATCGAGACACAGTAAATCATAAAGATGGCGATAACAGAAAGTCATGATGTTGGATGATGATGTAAAAATGCAGGACTAGTTGTTTAAAGACTGAATAAAGAGAGCTCGAGACAGAAGTCCAAACTCTTCCTGCTTTCAATCCATTTGCACACCTGGCCAATTGCTGCATAAAGTGGGCGTACTTGTCCAAATTTCGGTTTTCGGAAAGAAAAAGATTGAAAAAACTAAACAGCTCTCGCAATTTAGATGTCAGAAAGGCGTTTCAGATGCTGTTATCATCAGACGGGCACGTTGTCTGCAGCATACTAACGCCGTATAAGGGTCAATATAACTGCAAGGTGAAAGCAGTTTGTTTTCTGTCTTTGGTCGTCTCAAAGCAACTTTCTACTTTAATAAAGATGAGGCTTGGAAACAGGGAAGCAGAACAATAGGAAAACAGGAGAGCTGATCTGAGATAACAGGGGAGGTTTTATCTTAAGGATTTTACGTTTTCACCTTCCGCCAACATTAAAAACAGGTATGCAGAGCCGCAGCATCTCACAACCACAACTTTATGAATGCTCATAACATCCCATGTGACAGCTAGATAATTCATACAATGAGAATATTTACACTCTGGGTGCAGTCTACTTAAATCCCTACTAGTTCCAGTTATCACACGGCATTATTATTACATGCAAACGCAGTCGAAAGAGAGCGAGACTTCACAATCTGATCAAAGCGTAGAAAAACACGGCGGAGGCATAAACCAGCAGCTTTTTAAACTGTCTACTGGATATAAATGGAAAAGAAGACTATGATGTTTAAACTATCTTCTGTGACTGCTCGATCATGCTCTTCCAGTTGTTCTGACAAAAGCTGTTAGTCGCACAGCCGAGCCGGAAGGAAGATCCTGTTCCTTCCTGAAGGAACCGCGCAGGTACTGCGAGCTGCGTCTGCTGGGGGGCTCGATGTCCCGAGGTTGTTCATCTGTCACCCTCTACTTCATTCTTAATGTACTCCTCTTTTTGACAGCCTCCCTCTAACCCTTTCTCCCCAGTCTCTCACTCACGTTCAGTCTCGTGTTTGAGTGAGAGCAAGCATAGAAGACAAGAGAATGGCTGGCGGAGGAGAAGTCGTTAGTAGGCGGATGAGGAGGGTCAAGGAGGGAGTGAGGAAAAGAGGCAGATGGGGAGTTTTGGCATGCCTGAGCGCTCAGTGTTGGTTATTACATATGATTGGATATGATTAAATGCGATTAGCGTTGATCACTCAATCAGTCTGCCAGAGTGCTGTCGTAATGAAGTTGGAGATCTGCCAGTGTGTGTGTGTGTGTTAGAGTGAGAAATAAGAAATCATTTTCTGCAGACTTTGAAATGCTCATGCAAATCCTGACAAGTAATGTTTGATCAAAAGTAGAACTGAACAGCAGAAACACAACAAATTTCTCTGGCTCCCTTCCCTGCTGTCAAGAACTCGCCGAGGATAGACACTGGAACCTGTAATCCTTTGTGTGTGTGTGTGTGTGTGTGTGTGTGTGTGTGTGTGTGTGTGTGTGTGTGTGTGTGTGTGTGTGTGTGTGTGTGTGAATATAATGTATGCCTTGGTAAATGTCAAACTCTTTCTTCTGACCTTTCACAATCATTTCATGCCATAAACCACAAACCATCTGTTATATTAATTTTCCTGCTTCTCCACATATCCCACACACACACACACACACACACACACACACACACACACACACACACACACACACACACACACAACTATTCTTATTCGTAAAACTTTCCTTTAATTTGATTAATTAGATTTTTTTTGTACCATTTTATATTTATATTTTCTAAGTCACTTCCATTGTGTTGGCGTCACGTACTGCCTTTTGGGAACTGAAGATAAAAGTCTTGTTTTTTAATTGAACAAGGCACTTTTACAGCTGACTCGAGGGGGATTTGAAGAGTCACTGAACCTCTCGACAAGAAGAATTAGAAAATGTAATCCTTCAATGAATTCAAAACTGAAGCATGTCAGCCTCTAAATTTTGAATGAAAACCGCAATTTGATTTCATGACACTAACACCGTTTTTTTTTTTCTTCAATTGATTTGATTTTGGGCAAAGCTTTTATCTAAATTAAGTTGAAAATACTACTACAGAGTGCATTTTTAATACGAGAGACGTTAAATCTCATAATGTGAAGGGCCATTATGATAATGGTTTATATGTATTATTTTAATTTATTTATATTTATTTAATTTTAGAAATACTCTAATAGATCCCATATCCATTACTGTCATTCATAATTTGTGACAGCGATGCCCTCATCTGAAGCAGGATGTATTGTCCTCCAGTTTCTGAGTATGGAACAGTATGAATAATCACAATTTAACTGTTATGTTTCTGTAAATGTCCCACTAAACACATACAGTGAACGATGACCCTTTTAGGGCTGTTCATATTTAACCATTAACAATAGTAATATTGACTCAGTTAAAATGAATAAATAAAACATAAAAAGGCTGAAGGGAGAACAGCTGGTCCACCACCTCAGTCGAAGTTGTTAGGAAGTTGGCAGGTTGCAGGCATGGATGGATAAAGAGAATTAGATACAGTGTTGGAGGTGCTGCCACGTTCATTCCTATGTAATCCAACTTTCAAGTAAAGAATTCAGATTAAAAATAAATAAATCTTCCGCATTAAGGGGCCCGTAGAGCTGCGCACCAGCGTTTCCTTTAACCCCACCTCCTAGGCCTCGGTCCAGCCTTGTTATCGAGCTCATGAACATAAATGAAGGAAGGAAAACTCTGAATTTGGCTATTAGTGCATTCTACAACTTTTAGGACCCAATCATTTAAATAAGGGTTAACATGTTTGTACTGGAAAATTGATTTACCTAAAAAAAGTGATCGACTAAGTTACAGACATGTCTTTCTGAATGCTTGTCTTTAGGGAAAATCTTTTTGGTCCCCATGGCATCACATAACGGACATGGAAATTGTAGTTCCACTGGTTGGCCTCTAGATGAAGAATTTGCTTCTAAGCACCGGCACTTTTCCTGCAGGTGACCGACAAGCAAGACACAGAAACTTTGCTTGAATCTAGAGGAGTTGTAGCATTTATTTATAAACTATACACACACTGCACTGCTACATTCACAGCTGTAAAGTCACTGCTAACTTCATGCTAAACACACATGCTTTCTTTCCCAACCAGACACTCGCTAATGTTACACCTGGCTTGCTTCTCACAATATATTGGCACAATACATGTATACACATACACACAACTGACAACCTCACAGCTACTGGTAAAGTGGCTGCATGTTTCCACGACCATGCACGCAACATCGTGGCTGCTTACTGTCCCTGGCGGATGAACTGGGGACATCAGTTGCCTGTTTAGCGTGCACACCGCAGCTGGCAATAAATTAATTTAACCTATTTGTGCATCATTGCATCTGGGCCGCTTGTTAGGCACTTCAACCGCAGCATCGCTGCACGCAAGGCACTAATCTTGTTGATCAGAGGTTAATGATTGGTTAACGAGGGTCTGCTATTCAAAAACAGTATCCCAAGGGCTTTGTCTGTCTCCCACTTTCACTCTTGTTTATCTCCTCCACCCCTCCTCCACACCTCTCTCATTTTCCTTCCTGCATCTTTGAACCTGAACTTTTCACCAACGTCCTCCGGTTGTCTTTATATGCAGCCTTTCTAATCACTTGGAGCGCGCTGACATTTGAAGGGCACCTGTGATCAGCATAAATAAACTCTGAATCCTTTCTTTCTTTATCTTTATCAGATGTCCTCTAATGCAAACACATGTTTCATAGGCGGTTCTGTTTACCATCTGATAGTTTGTGTATCACAATCCTTATACAAAACTGTAATCTAAAAATTATATTTTTAATCATTGATTAATCTCCCTCCTCCGATGTATTACTCACAATTTCTCTTTCCCTGAATGTGTGAATCACCCGATGTTGGCCTCTAAACCAACCTGCTCCCTCAATCAACTCCCAGCTCAACCTTTTAAAGCTGTCTGGCCATATCTGGGACTAACTATGCTGAATATTCGTATATAGTAAAGTTACTACATAGTAAAATAGCATTTTAATAGTACTTTTCTATTCTTTATGACCACTCAATGCACATTACATAACAAGCCAGCATTCACACACACACACACACACACACACACACACACACACACACACACACACACACACACACACACACACACACACACACACACACATACTCACACATACTCACACACTGGTAGCAATTTGGGGTTCAGTATCTTGCCCAAGGAAAAACTGCTTTTGACACCAGATCCCTGTATAGTCCTAGACTGACTGGAAAATCATTTTTTCTTTTCTGGCCTGTCTTTCTGGTGCGGGCTAAGTTTTTCTTATCCTTTCACCTTAACTTTCAGTCGCTTTGATTACTTCAGGGCTTGTACCTGTTATCTGTACTATTAGTCTCAATATATTTTCTTTATTCTCTATCATACCGTTGACTAATATTTGTACCTAAGAGCCGGTTTTTAATTGTAGGCTAAAAGGCCCATAGAGCTTGAAGTGTGTACTCTTCTCGTGCAAGAGCTGCGCTCAATTTGCTCTTCAAGAGGACACTTAAGCCTTAATCATCTGAGTGAAGCTGCTCTGCAGATGGTGTAAAAAGCCAATAATCTAGTGGTCAGCCCACAGGTATGATGGTATGGAAATGAGGTTATAGAGAAGAAGGACTTGAAAAATGCCAACCTTCTAATAAATATAGGTAAGGAAAAAAATCCTCATTCAATCTTTTTCCTGAACTGCAGCAGTCATATCTCAGATTTAATAGAGAGGCCGGCAGACATAACTCCAGGAGGACAACTCTTAATTAGGGCTACATGGACATAGCTGCTCGCAGGATAAAGCCAAATCAGCTCTGTATAATGTCGATATAATTTCCTACTGAGCAGAACTAGGCCAGATCATATTTGTATTTCTAAGTTTTTTTTCCACTGCTTTGGCTGCCTGGTGAGCAGATTTGATGATTTTTAGATACAGAAAAATGCGTACTATATTGTTTGGAGTTGTACTTCTATATGAGCGACAACTCATTTTATTGCCTGATTTGTACATATTTAAATATGTTATAGGATTTCAAGCTGATTAAAACAAGCTGATTTCCCACAGGTATTTGACCCAGCTCTGCTAGTACGCTAATGTTTGATGTATTTTTACTCGCTAATGGTGGAAGCATAATTACACAAGTAGTTGTACAGTTGTATTTCGTTGGGCGGGATCTACTCTCTGAGAGGCTCTTCATACAAATGTCAGCAGGAAGCAGATTTGAGCCCCTGAGGACACACCAGAGAGATCGGGAATACAATAATAATAATATTAATACAGCTTTTTATATAGCACAATTCATGCATAAAATGCAACACAAAGTTCTTCACATAAATACAGATTATCATAAGATTAATGATGAAACTATAAAAAATAGGAATGCAGGCGAGTGGTGAATGTGGGCAGTGTCAAGTGGGGTCAACGACCACACACTGGAAACCAAAGTGGAACTCCAAATGTCTTATTTGCCGCTTTGCTTCCACAGACTGGAAGTGAACGGGAGGAGGATAATCGGCAATGTTAATGTCTGCATGTATGAGCGTGTCCGACATAAGATAAAACAACCTCCAGGTAAAAACATTTCAGGAAAAAAGCATTGATAAAAAGATGTGTCTTTAGATTTTTGCAACAGTGTCAACAGATTTAGTGCCCCTCAGACCTTCAGGCAGACTGCTCCAAATATTTGGGGCATAATTAACAAAGGCTGCATCTCAAGAGGATAGAGTTCGGGGATCTAAGGGACCTAGCAGGCACATATTCTTAACCATGTTAGACAGATAAGATGGGCCAAAGCTATTCAACAATATGAAAAAACAATGGAAGAATTTAAAAAAGAATGCTGTGACAGACAGGTAACAAACGTACGGTTTGTTTGGGCTTGCGAGAAAGCCGTCAAACGAAACATGGTGCGGGAAAATCAAACAAACTGAAATGGTCAGTGTAGTTCGTTTGTGGCGTGACAATCCAACCGCATGATTTCAGCATGATATCAGCATGATATCCAAAGCTAAACTACGAGTAAATCCATCTGTTAATTGGGAAATCTGTTCAGGAAGAGATCTTATTGTTCTTTATGAAGCCATTTATTGAATTATTTATGCAAATCAACTCGTATGCATGTCAGCGCAGGTATTTACCTGAATAACAGGTCAAAAGCTGTGAAACCTGCTAGGCTTGAATCTAACTGTGTGGAGCCACTTTGTCAGTTCCCTCAACTGGATGGATGGAGTTCGCTCAAGTCAAGTCAAATCTCAAATTTGTCTCAGAAGAGAGAGATAAATAATAAATCATAATTTGGAGAAACAAAATGAAGATACATCAAGAGTATGGATCTCAGTTTGTCCCACAACAGACAACTGAAGTTTCTTAGGTAAATGAATCTTCAATCTCGAAATCCTACATCATATCATTAAAAAAAACTCCCTGTTTTCTGATCTGTTCCTGTTTATTTGATAATTCTGATGAATGGCCTTTCCAGAGATTGTAAGTGCCCGTAGTTTCTTTGGATCTGAGGTTGCTCAGCCAATGTGAGATGCATTACTTAGAGGCTGTGTTCTTGGAAAACTAGCAATGACAGATGGAATTAAATCCAACACTATTTATTGTGCTTGTGCACTCCCATCCGTGCATCAAAACTGTACTCATTATCAAAGTAAATATAATCTATTTACTTCCTACTGACCCTCTGCCATCAATAAAAAGCAGCAGCACAGTCACATGACATTTATTTATTTGTAAAGGACACACAAACCCTTTGATTTTTTCTATAACTGAAGAAGTTATTACACGAAAAACAACTCATCTCAGTGAACACAATCAAAGTGTTCCTGCAAATTATTCTATGGTGATATCAACATGCACCTGTATTGGGAAAATCTTCAAAAGCTGGTTCAAGATTCTACTAGATGTCAGCTGTGGGTACATTGCCTTATTATTTAGTATGGGAAGCACAGGATAAAAGTTATATTCTACAGTGTTGCACAGCATAATTGAATACTCCAATTATGGCATTCAACGGTCTGTTATTTTTTTATAGCATATTTTAATAATAGATGCTACGGACTCTGATCTCTGGTAAAACATGACACTCCCCATCAAAACATCAATGTAGTGTTGCGTCTAATAGATTACAACGTCTACAATAAGGCTTTTGTTCTCATTGCAATGGCATGTTGCCTATTTGTAACTATTTTACAAAATATTCACAGTGCAAAACACCTTTACATGACTTTGTGCCTGAGTACACTCAGAACTGTATGGAAGAGAACACATTCATTTGAGAATCACATTTTAGATAAGCCAGATAACTAACATTCTAAATCAGCCACATTAGATAAAGAGCAAGCTTAGCTAAAGACTCGACCGGGAGGATTAGTTTAAGGAGCTAAATGGAGCCTTTAGGCCAGCTCCCGTATTTCTTATCTGCTGCATTGTTCACAGAGTAGTCTGACACTGTGAATCAAGCCAATCTGCAATTCAAGGGGTTTACTGTTCGACCTTGATATAACAGCAAGAGGATGAAGGGTAAAGGCATCCTACTTGCCACACGATGAAAGGCATCCTCCCTCATGCCGATAGATCTTTATGTAAAACCAGCTATTTACATGCTCTAAAGAGCCCCTTGGTGTATTTCAGCAAATCACTAGCTTGCTCACTCCCTCACCTGCGACGTATTTAACGGTGGATGCTTATGTCGACAAGGGACGACTCATTAACATTTGAGTTAAATGAATTACTGATGCGGATTGATTTTTGTCAGTTTGCCAGTCGCTGAAGAAAAAGAGGAGTGAAATGACTGCTTTAGAAAAAGACAGAAATAATCAGGGACACACACACACACACACACACACACACACACACACACACACACACACACACACACACACACCATGGTCAGGCGGAGGCTGGTAGTGTTGCAGTGGGTCCTGGTTGTTATTCCAACAGAGCCTGGTCTCCAGTAGCATCACTAACATACTGGAGACACATGCACTGTAGAATACAGCCAAGCCATGATGATGGGCTCCGCCATGGACCTACACACACACAAACACACACACACACACACACACACACACACACACACACACACACACACACACACACACACACACAAAGAAGTAGATGAAGGACTGGAGGTGTAAAACAATAACATGATGCTGCTATGGCGCTAATAAGGCTGCTCGAAGAACAGAAGAAAAGCTGCATCACAGTCCTAATTAACCAACCTGTCTGTGTGTGTGTGTGTGTGTGTGTAGTAAATAGAGTTTTGAGTGAAATCTATTGAACTGAGACCAGCCAACAGCCCGCACTTAATAAATATTTCCTCAGCATGACTCCAGGGCGGTGGATGATACACAGCAGAATGAGAAACAGAGGTTCAGACCTGACAGAACAAGTTGATAGGTAGGAACTGACAGACGAAACCAGGGAACCTGATCCCATGAAGACAGAAAACTGCTCACTGATGAAATTCACACTTGGATCAGAGGAGAGACAAGCGTTTGGAGAGGCCAAGAAACCCAGAAACAACAGTGAGCCGTCTCTGCTGTATTTTTGATCAGTGTAAATCCAACCTGTGCTTGTGTTTCCAAATGTTTTATCTAGGGACCCACTTTGAGTCTATAAATCGTTTTCCTCTCATCCATAAAACAAACAGAATGTTCATTTGCCTTTATTATTAGATTCAACGTTATAATTAGGCTATGATTATCAGAACAATATGAACAATCAGAATCTAATGTGGACCAAAGGTGAACCGCAGATTTCAATGTTAAATAAATGACAAAAAAAATCTTTATTTGGCGACCCTAATAAAATCTCCTCCAACTCATCTTTGGTGTTTAAGAATGACTGCTATAATATATAACAGATCTACAATAAAAAAATCAACCATTCATATCACACTTTTTGTTTGTCTCATTAGGGCGTCTTGCCTTTATCAAAGCTCTTTGCCAAATTACATATGAGCTCATCTATAACCAATCCAACAACATTGATTTGATGCAATAACACTTGACGGGAATATTCTGGCAGTAATGAATGCCGCAAATTCTCTAAGGCTATTTTGGCATCTCTAGAGAGAACTGCTCTCATCTGGTCTCATCAGTCTCATATTTAATTAAAGAAGAAAAAGACAGAAAGAAATAAAGAAATAACAAGCACAGCAGATTTATAAACTGAGGTTGTCTTTGCAAAACCAGGTTACTACTTTCTCTTTGTGGTATTTGTGTAGAATACCAATATATTGAGTTCTGTAATTTTACTTTTATATGCAAGTTTATGTGCAAAATATGCAAATGTAATGCATGCAGAAAGGATGTATGTTATGTAAAACAGACAAACTGGTTAACTGGTTTCTGCTTCTTGACGCCCTGCTTAGATTAATTCTTGAGTATTCTACTTTGTTCAATCTTTTTTAAATGAATGTGTCATTTTATAAAGCCGTGTGTTTCTGCTCTGACGTGTCTTGATGCATTTGCATCTTATGTAAAGTGCTTTAAATTGCCATGTTTTTGAAAGGTATATTTGCCTTGCTTTGCCTTTGTTGGCGTTTTTAAATTAAAATTCAGCCTTTGACTTATTGTAGTGCAACAGAGGAGTGTTGTCAACGAATGGTGTTCTCGGTTTGTTATAATGTCCTGCTTTATTATTATATTTATTATTATTAGAATACTTATGTACATGGCTGACAAGATACACTGCACAACATACTCCATTGGTGGCATAAACATGATAAATGCATTGATGGTGCAAAACGATGACTTATGTTAAGTTCTTGTTATTTGTTTCTCTTCATTGTTCTTTTGTTTTTAAGGTGGAAAAATAATGGTCTAAGCTTCCATAATGCGTTAGTGGATGACATCCAAATTTGCACCATACACAGCCATGACAAATGTACCATTAGCAGTGCCTGTTTGCACTGTAACCATGGAAACAGTCGAAATATTACTGAAATGCTTGTGATAGTGGAAGAAACCCCTAAACGATAGTTATAAGAGAGATACTGATAGCCCTGTTAAGTGTAAGTCATGCTGGATTTAACAGTATGTGTTCAGATTTAGATCATATTATATTACATATTAATGCACTACCTTTTAATGATATCTCAGTCTCGTCTCTGTGATGCAGTAAAATCAGAACCACATTGTCTCATTTAAATGGCTCTGATTGTCATCAGTTCCCAAAGCCTCCTCTCAAATGTCAACAACTGCCAATCAGGGCTGCTCTAAATATCATGGTCGCTCAAAAACTACCTTTTGAGAATGCAACAGATGTGCCGAGTATGATGCATAACAAATGCACAAATGCACATTTGTTGGAGACAATGATACCAGCGCTCCTCTCCTTTCTCTCTTTCCAATGGCACTGCTGTAAGGAGCTATTCAAAGCTCAGGGCAGGAACGAGAGTGATGGGAGTGCACAGGAGAAAAACACCACTTCTTTCTCATTCACACCAGCTCTGGCTGGGAGGCCACAATAATGGTCTACATTCTCCATCCCTTCCTTTTTTCATCAACCTTTCCCTCATCTGGAGCTGATTCATACACTTTGTCACTCTGTTCCCTCTAGTGTTTTGCATAGTCTCGCTATTCACATTTCCTACCCACTCCCGTTTCCTCTGTCACTTTTTCACCTGTCTCCTTCTCCATTTGTCCCTCACATCCCATTATGCTCCCCCTCCCCTCTACTGCAGGTGTTTGACAGTCATACTGTCGTCATATGGCGGTCGTTCTATTTTAATCTGACTCTTCTGTTCAGGAACAGACACCCACATGGTGTCTTCTCTTGGCTCCATTTCACTTTTCTATCTATCTCAGAATCATAATCAGAACGTGTTATTTCTAAGTACGTTACACATACAAATAATTTGACCTGGTGAAAAGTGCATAACAATAAACAAACAAAAATCTATCTATCTATCTATCTATCTATCTATCTATCTATCTATCTATCTATCTATCTATCTATCTATCCATCTCTCTCCATCCATCCATCTATCTATCTTCAACTATCTATCTATCCATCCATCCCTCTCTCTCCATCCATCCATCCATCCATCCATTCCTCTCTCTCTCTATCCATCCAGCCATCCAGTATTCAGTCCTCATATTCATCCGGCTCCACACATGACATGTGACCTCTGTCTTTAACCCACCTGCAGCCTTTATGAGCTTTGGGCTGCTGTGAAGCGCCCGCGGAGCAGCTTAGGGTTCAGTGCCTCGCTTCGGGAGACTTCAACATGCAGAGGACCCGCTGTACCGACTGAGCTACAAGAATCTTTGTAAAAACGATCAGACAAGGAGACGATGTTGCTGCCTAGGAAACTGCATACTGGACAACCAAATCGTCATGGATACAGATATTTCAGTTGCCATGCAGTTCAAATGCAGCACTGTATAATATAATAATAATAATAATGGCTCCGGCTCCACTGGTTTTACACATACATCCTTTTGATGGTGCGGTAACACTTTATTTTACAGCTCCGTAATTTACAAATAATGTCTTAAATATTTGTTTGTTTAATTTGAGACTGTCCTCCCGACAATGACAGCTTACGTTTTTACGGGTGCCCGAAAAACAAACAAAAAAACAATGTTTATGGTCAACAAACCCCCGAGCAGCTATAGTAATTGTGACGCAAGCAAATGAGGAAGTAAGGTGATGTCATTATGGAGCGAAGAAGCGAGCTTAACTAAGTACAACGTTCTTTGAACTCAAACCGTTGTCTTTCCCTAAACCAAACCAAGTTGTGTTTATGCCTAAACCAAACCGTAACTACAGGGTTGACAACATAAAGCACATTATAACTGAAAGTGTACCAATTGAACACTCTTCATAGTCAATAACACATGATCAAGTCCTGCCAGTTGCATTTTTCTTTTTCTTCTTGTAAATCATAGGCTGGCACCTGTAAAGCAAAGTGGTGCAGATGTTGCTGAAGTACAAAAACAAATTTGCATGATTTTTGTTTTATAATTGGTGTTGCAGAACCTTAGCTGTTGTTGTCTCTGTTTTTGTGTTTTCTGCAGCTTGCACAAGCTGTATCTGTACAGCAACTGGTTGTTGAAATCAATCATGTCTGAAAATAGTCATGGGCCCAGAAAATGTTAAAGTTGTTGCAGACTGAATCTTATCTCACATCACTCACGGCTAAATGCAGAGCTTCAAAGCCACTAGAAGCCACCCATGGGAGTCAGTTAGCAACAAGTAAAACTGGGCTCAGGCTAGAGGAATTTTTAAATCCTACCCGACAATGGGAAAAGGTATTTTTCGGCCCAAGGACATCATGTGGCGAACTCGCAAATTTAAATCCACTGTATGGTTTCAAAGCCTGGCGCTCTTTACTCGATCTCTCTCACGTGATCTCATGGGGAAGCAGAAGTTGACAAAACGAATACTGACGTTGCGCTGCAACTTCCTGTCGCAATGCAACTTCCTGTCGCAATGCTTTGCAGTGAGGAAAAACCGAAGCAGAAGGCTAAACGAGTCTGGATGAGAAAATGGCTGGGGAGACGCGGTCAACAGGGGTTGGTCTATTCTTCGGCGAGAACCGGAGGGAAGTTTTAATATCTGTCAACAATAGTATGCGGCGGTGTAGCTGTTGAGCCTCGAGGGCGAGAACGTTGCTTGGAAACACACATCTGCTTCGGCTGGTCTCTCTCATTGGCTATTATAGTCCCATGAGGAAAGTGACGTCATAACCCAGAGTTGACTTCCTAAATATAAAACATGTTTGAAATTATCTGGACAGTCCGGATGAGGTTTAAGACTGGATCTTAAAACCCTGAACATTTCCAGATAATCCAATGGGCCAAGCATCGGTACCAAACAAATCCCCGGACCGAATTTCCCCTCTGATTGTCTTTAAGGGTGAATCAGGGTGTCCCAAAACCTCTGCAGTCCCGTTTTAGACAGTTTCCTCTGAACCCTCCCTTAACTTTAAGGTGGGAAGACTAGAAGTAAAACAGCTGTTCTTTAATAACAGACCCGCTGAGAGCTGAGTAATACATATGAAAGTATAGATACTCAATGGTATTGAAAGAAAAGGGAGCAAAGCCATCATCACTGTTGCTATTAATACATCAAAATCTGAGAGCCAGCCAATGTATGCAATAAAGCCTCAGTGTGTTCACAATGACCTGCCAGCTACATCAAAACTGGAGCCAAAGAAATTAGGGTTCTCTGCACCGGGGAGAAATCTGGAAACAAATCTACCAAATCAAACATCTATTGAACTACACTGTGTTGAACTACACAGTGATTAACACTGTCAACTTTATCTTGTAGGCCTGTTTATTGTCTTTATTTTCCATTATTTACTGACAACCAAATCTCCTGTAGCTCTCTATAATGGCTGCCAGGAGATTTAAGACGCATCTGTAAATGTTCCCTCCTTCTTTGTCTGTCTTTCGCTCCTATAATCGTCAAACACTGAGAGCTCAGAGCGTTTATTCTCTGGACACGAAATAGGAAGTCAGTAATATCTACACACAGACACACACACACACACACACACGCTGAAACACAGGAAGGAGAGAGGTGTATTCCTGACGCTCACATGTTCACACATTTGTTATTTTAACCACGGAGCCTTTCACCCACCTCTAGCCTCCTGCTAAGCACGTCACTGTGTGAACGGCCGTGTGTGCTTGTGTATGTGGGATCCCACTTCAAAGTGTACACCTGGGCAGCTATTACACATGAATGCAGCAAATTTAAAATGAAAATGAATTTGATTGAATTATAAACACAGTGTGATTAATAAACACACATACACACATAAAAGGATATATGCACAGGTGCAAGCTCACAAATACGATTTTAATGATTGAATGACGAGCAAAACATGACATATTTCAAAGAACACACACACACGCCTAAGCAAGCACATACTGTCCAAGGTGATTTGATTTAAATGTTTTGTTGTACTGTATTGCAGTCTTAATGACATACAGAGGCTTTGTGTATGTGTGTGTGCACTCTGTTTTTGCATGTGTGTGTGTGTGGGTGCATTATGCCATTGTTTAGGGGTAGAATACATTTCCTGTTAAAAATTCCAGGATGGACTCCCCTTAGGGAGCTTCCCTGTTTATCTTTTCAAGAACACGCACGCGCGCACACACACACACATGCAGGGCAACACAATGCCTCAGTCTCCTGATGTTACCTCTAAGTCTCCTTGACATTTAACTCACCTCTCCTTTCCCTGTTTTCCTCCCTCACCCGCCTCTCCCTCTGTGCGTCCCTCTCCATCTTTTCTTTTACTGGGTCATCTCATGTCCCTTTACTCGCTCCTCTCCTTTCCCATGACCTCTTTTCCTCTTCTGTGTCTTTCGCCTTTCAAAACTCGTAGGTCAGTGTGTGTGTGTGTGTGTGTGTGTGTGTGTGTGTGTGTGTGTGTGTGTATGTGTGTGTTTGAATGTGTGGCGGAGTGCACGAGTACTGAATGCACACAGCTTCAAGCTATGGGAGGGAACCTCAAATCTCGAAAATAAAACGCCTTCTGTGATCCTCAAAACTGTATATATAAATATTTTAAAGATTAATGTCTTTCTGTTCTAGTTTTCAAACAGGGTTAGTCACCCAAAAACATTATTTTGATAAATGCGATACAGAAACTGCTATGGTATCGGAGGAAAACTGAAATAAACAGAAGTGACATTTGATGAGATTTTACCAGTGCAAAAATGGATTTTGGTTTACTCATGAATACGGAAACCAAAAACCTTTTATATGATTGCCCATAACTGATGAGTGTGAAGGTGTATTTGAGTTGTTGACGGGAAGTGTTCACGGGAAGGATGGGGGAGTCGAGGAGTTCTTTCCTGTTCATATGAGTCATAAATCTTTGCTCCCCTCCTGTATGCTTGCGTGTGTGTCCTGCGGCACAAAAGTGTAGGCGGAAAAGAGAAACTGAAAACAGAGCTGGTGGTTTGAGGTGTGAACATGTTAGAGGAGTGAGAATGGGAAAGTAAACTGAGGTGTTGACACATTGACTATCAGCGTCCTTACCAGGGGACAAAGTCATCACTTCACTCAGGTTGTCAACCACAACACCTAATTTTTAAGGATAAAAACGGTTCGGTATCACTGTTGTGTTTGTTAGTCCTATACACTGGACAACAGACACATTGATACCTGCAGGCAATTCAGTGGTGCTGTAACAGTTAGTCAATTAATATATTACATTTAATCTGCTGCTATTTTGATGATAAATAAATCCTTTTCAACATTTTTTAAGGACAAATGTCAAACATTCTCCTGAGTGAAATATCTCCTTAGGCACTAAATGCTCCAACATGCTCCCAGTTGGAGTACTCTGGGGTTTTTAGAGATTTTTCACTGAAAACAGCTGGAATACGTCACTATTGATGAAAGTGAACTAAAACAAGCTGTGAGTCGGACAGCGAAACAATGAAGAGATAATTACAAAGCATTATAAAGCACAATTCTCTGGAGGCTCATCGCTATGAGTGGACCCCTTTCACATTGTTTTAACGTTGCCATTCGAGTTATACAAATATAGATTGTAGCAGCTTTAGGTTTCGGTCTGTTGGTTTGACAAAACAAAAATGCTGTTGAATGTAAAGAAACAGAATTTTAAAAATTTCAGAATTTTGTTGTCAATCTATACTTCCAAGTCACTATTGTTCTTCGTATAAAACGTAAAGAATAGAAATGTGCCATTTTTTTGTCTTGTTGAGACACTCTTACTTTTGGTGAGATGAAATACACAGTGCATTGTTTCAGAGAGTATGATTCAGGACAATA
>NC_136598.1:17884832-18119832 GCF_910589615.1 Taurulus bubalis | reverse complement strand
GTAGCGGAGAGCAGAAAGATTGAAAAGACAGAGCAAGAGATAGAAAGACATGGAGAAGTGAGGGAGAAGACAAAAGGGAAGAAGGAGGAGAGTTCAGGAGGCATGAAATAAAAGATGGGGTGAAAAGAGAAGGTGATGAAATGATTGATAGATGGCAGGCAATGGAAGAAAAAAGTTGTAAAAGAGGAATGATTGGGTGGGGGGAGTTTGTCGAAGTAAGTAAATAGACAATGAGATGAGGGAGGCAGAGGAACTGACATGAGGAATATGAAATTAGAATATATTTAATTGGGTGAAAATGATTAGAGGGAACATGGATGAATGAAGGCAAGGCATCTCCAATTATATATATATATATATATATATATATATATATATATATATATATATATATATATATATATATATATATATGACATTTCAACTTGTTATTGTAGTCGTTACAGAAATAAATGTGGCCAAACATTGCAGGCTGCGTTACACTTGGCTGAGATCTGACAGAGAGATACATTACTGAAGGAGTAATGGCTGCAGGCCGAGAGACTGGCATGTGCACAAGAGATGACCTGCAGTTGGAACTCTTACACTCATATCAAGAGAAACGTTAGGTGGTACTAAAGAGCTCCATTTTACCGATGGTACCTTGAAGGCTGCATTCACACCAAATCAGGCGTTAGGGCGATTAGCCAAGAGTTGTGCGGCGGTGTGGGAGTGTCACTCAAATGGTCCATTTGTGCAAGAGCGTGCTGCTCGTATGTCTGGACCTTCGGGTGATTGATATTCACGCATTCTCTTTCATTAACTAAGGCCAGGCCTATCAGAACGATTAGTTTCAAACTAGTGCAGAAAGTCAAAGTGAGTGACCACATGTGGAACATAATGTTACACTCCATTGTGTTTTGGTCATTCATGCTGCCCTCCTTCCTGTGGCCGTCTTCCGGTCTTATTGCCGGTTATGTGAATGGCCACTCCAGCTTTATATAAGGTTATTCGGTTTTAACTTTCTTTTTTTCTTCTACATCTCCTGCAGTCCCCACTGCCGCAGTTTAAATTGCATTCAACTGAATGGGAGAACTGGTGTTTTTGACGCAACGCCTGATTTAATGTGAATGCATCCCAAGTCACAGTGTAGGAAATACTGATATAGTCATGAATGTATTCACGCTTGCAGTCTAGAGTAAAACTCAACACTGGCCATAATGATTTAATTTACACAATTGTCCTCTCTACAGAGAGGTGTCTATAATGTATGTTAATAAGTAGCATAAGTACTTTGATTGAAGAGCTAAGAGATGAAATGCATGTGCATGTGTGTGTGTGTGCATGTGTGTGTGTGTGTTAGGGCATCTCTCCTTCAGTCCAGCTGGTATGTGACAGTGATGCCATGGCAACAAAGGAGAGCCATCACAGCCAAAATGTCTGTTCGCAGACTTGTAGATATGATTTTCTTTCTGTCCACCTCTTTTTTTTCTTGATTCTCTCTAATGCTCTGTTCATCTGTCTATTTCTGTCTGTGCAATAATCTATTAATCTGATATCTATTAATCTGCCCATCTGTTGATCGGTCTACCCTTCTGTCAGTGCCTCGATCAATCTTCCTGTTCATCAGCCTGTTTATTGATTCATCCTCCATGCTTGTCTTTCTATGAATCTTCCGTTTTATCCAAATTCCTGTCTGTCTATCTATGTATCTATGTATCTATCTATTATATAAATGCCATTCAGTGTTGTTCAGTGTTGAGTGGGTGTCTGCGTTGGTCTCTTACCTTACATAGGAACATCCAAGAACATCAAGGGGGAGAGACATAAATGGGAGAGAGAAAAAGAAAGAAATATAATATATATATATATATATATATATATATAAAACACTATAATATATATCAAGGAATTGCAGTTTGACATGCACACATTATTAGTTCAATAAAACTGCATAAAATGTAATCTGACACGCTTGTTAGAGGAAAGACCAGGTGAAATAAATATTACATATTGGAACTTGATATGGTGTAAATGAAGGTGCTCCCCTCCCCAAAAGCTTCGCTCTGGCTAAATGTCAAAGGTGACAGAGCGGTACTGATGATGAGTTCATCATGTCATCACACACACACTTCCACATTGGAAGGAACGCCACCCACTTCCTTTTAACCTCAAGGCACACATGCACGCCTGCACACACTGTATAAAACACACACTGACACACATAAACAGGGTTTTATTAGGTGGTAATTATCATGATCAACGTGGCCACACAATTCTGAAAAACAGAGCTTTCTGTCATGTCTGTGTGTCTCATGTATCTGTGTGTATTGCTGTGTACTTAGATACATGTGTTAGTGTTCGCTCATACATACAACTATGTATTTGTGCCGTTCTTTCTCTAAGTGTTCTGTAAGATAGCCAGTTCTTGTGCGTGTTTTTGAATGTCTCACTACAGCCGTGTGTGCAAGTGTGTGCATGTGTGTGTGTGTGTGTGTGTACTCTACAGAAAACTCAATATGGCAGGGTCAGCTCTGCAGAAAATGGTCCATTGAGCAGCAATTGCATTCTGCTGCCAAGGACTCTCTGCTTGACTCTTGGCTTTTCTATGGAGCTTTACGTAAACCACTGAGCCCACACACAAACACAAACACACCTGCACGCACGCGCTTCCACACACACAGACACAAAGACACACACAGAGACACACAGATACACACTTGTGGAAGAGTGGATAAAGGGAGAGACTGAGAGCAAGAGTGGAGGAGGTGTGACTAATCTTCTCTTCCTCTGTTTGGAAAGAGTGGAGGAGATGAGCGAGGGCTGTAAAATCATTTTGACGGGCAGGATTAAGACACACACACACGCACACGCACACCCTCTCTCTCACACCCACACACACACACACACACACACACGCACACACACACACACACACACACATGCGCAGGTATGCTTTCTTTCTTAAACCCACACAAGATGACATCTCTTACATACGGAGAAATTTTCTTTCTCACATTTATTCTATCACACTTATTCACAGATATTCTCCTACGCAAACAAATATACAAAATACTTTACATCTGGTATTAACGTGCATCTCCTCTGCACACTGTGCAGAGATATGATGCTGCAGGATTATATATTAACATCAGATTTTTCTTTCCATAGCCAAAATGCATTTTGTCACAACATCGTCACTTTCCCTTGTAATATTAACACCGTTAAAGACTCCGTGTCATTCAATTTTCATGTTTTCAAATCTAGTCTGGCACAGAACCAAAATAATGTTCTTCTTGTGAATGCGGGTAAATGGAAAATTCCTATAAAGGAAAAACATTTGAAGACTGAATCAAACTGAGCAGAACAGTCACAATACTGGACCTTTGTTGGCCAGCAGAAGCAGCTCTTTGAATTAAAACTGCTGATGCTGCAAACTGGTCTGAATGGATACATTTCAGTAACTGTTTGGAAAAGTCAGACTCAAAACCTAAAAAATGTAATGTTTGAAAAGAAATGACACAAATGTTTAAAATGTAATAATTAAGTCCTTTGACACATTTCTTGAAAGCTGAACTCTCAACCTCCCCCTTTACATGTTGAAAACTTCCCACACTATATATGACAATATCACTGCTCTGAAAAATAATGATAACACCGAGTGAAGTATTCAAACCCAACACACAGTGCTATATTTGGCTGCCTTTTTGACAACATACATTCTTTCTTGTCACAGTTGGATGACCATTACTGCTAGCTTTGTTCTATTCAAGTGTCCCTGTGAAGCTTTGTTTAAACCTTCACGTGGCAACAGAGCCTCCACACATGGCACACAAGCTACCGTACGAGCGTGGACCAAAATGTGTATGTGCAATGCACTGTTTGTTGCAGTATTCTCCCAAACGCCAGAGGGCGGACAAACAAAATGTGCTGCGAAAAAGCAAGAAGACAACTAGTGTTACCAGCAAAATGCCATAAATTAACCTTCACAATACCAAGAAAGGATTGTAATTAATTATAAACTCATATTGAGCATGTATGGACTGCCTTTATACAATCCCTGTAAATAAATAAGTCAAGTAATGAATGCATTATAATAAAACAAAAGGTATTTTAAGACTCACTGACTCAACGGGCATCTTCCCTCAAAGTCCCAAAGACGGCTGCCCAAGTTTCTAATTCATCACATCAGACACAATGGGCTAAAAAACATGAATTGCGACCAGTCTTTAACCTACATCATGTAGAAACAATAATTTCCTAGCCCAGCTTGTCGGTGGCAGCCTTGCAGCATCGCAGAATTGACGAACATGACGAAGGTGAGTGTGACAGCATGCACAAAAGCAGCTCCTTGAATCCGAAGCAGCAAAATGGAATAAGGCATAATATTAAGATGCCTTCCGTAAAAAAAAGGCCTATAACATCAAAAGGAAATATTTTAGATCTTTTCTATGTTGTGCAATACTGAATTTCCAAAAATTTCTGCGTGAAAACGTTAAGAAAACTGAAAATAGAGGTTTGAACGTTTGATAACGGAGCATGAGTTTATGAAGTTGGACTGAATGCTGGGATCCGACATATTTTCGGAGGTTAAACTGACATAATAAATTCCACCCATTATTCACACACACACACACACACACACACACACACACACACACACACACACACACACACACACACACTCACACACAGACACACACACACACACACACACACACACACACACACACTGGCATCCTGTCCATCGCTCAGTGCCACAGAAAGACGGCTTTTGCCAGGATGAAGAGGCAGTGTGTCTGTTTCCTGTCGGATCAGTCAAAGGAAGAGACGTTACACTTTCTGGTCAAGCTATCACTTACCAGTTATTGCATCCTTTGATGTTCCACCGTGTGTATGTTAGTTTGTCCGTGTTTCTATGCAGGAACTAGTGTGTGTTTAAGCACATATGTTGCAGTCCTGTCCTTCCTTCTACCTTAAATTAGTGAAATGCCAAATACACCTGCTCCTTTTCTATCATGGAATGTGCAATACTGTGTTATACTGCACATAACAACTTTTAATGATTAGCAGTTTGTGTTGGACGAGTAGACTGAATAGATTGATGCAAAGTAATGGAATTAAATGAATGCATGGAAAAACTGGGGAATATTTTCAGATAATATCAAAGTGATATAAAGTAATGCAAGATAAAATAAACCCACCTTCAGTGCACAAAATATTTCCGACCGCTCTCAGATAGAATTTCTGTGAGGCCTCGACGCTAAGCTCCCCCATATAAATTACGGTGATTATTTTGGAGCTTACTTGGAATCTAACCTAACGTGACCCGAGAGAGACGAAGAAAAAGGAAAGAGAGGTTGGAGGGATGAGAGAGGAGGAATAAAAGATGAGGTCTGCTGTTCTCATTTGTGAAACCGATACAAGAACATTTCAGAAAGAAAATGAAAATACTTGCACATATCCAAACAAGGGCTTCACAGACTCTCAACGCACTCGTACGCACATATAAATACTTGTGTTGCTTCAAAATTGCCCGACTCCCATTTTGGTAGAATAATCAGTAAATCTTTTCACCAGGGTTTACATATTAGTGTTGTAGTTTGAGGCATCATACACTTTTTCTACCCATCTGTGAGGCACTAAGAGGGTTACAGCACACATGGGCTGCACTTTGCTTCTTCTTTACCAGCTGGAACAGTGATGCTGAAATTGTTTTTACCGTGTGAGTCTGGGTGAGTCAGCCAGCTGTTTGTATTTCTGTCTGTTGATAGATTTTGTCACCGGTTACACGTTGCAACCGTGCAAAATTCAGTCGCAAAACTTTACAGATTTGTTGTTGAGATTAAAATGACGGTTCAAAGATGAGAATGGTCTGAGGGAGGAGGGAGAAGGGGACGTCGGCTGGTGGTTTCTACTTACCAAATGTTTCACAACTGACTTTACCGTTTGATGAGAGGAGCAAAATATTTCCCAGTGAAGTTAAAAAGCTTAATGCAGTTCTCCAGGTTCTTATCAAGAATAAACATAACAAAATGAATGCTTCCCTTCAGAGTTTGACATGAATAAATGTGTTTTGATCGACACCTTTTGAGATTATTGTTGGAAATTTGTTTTCTATTAGGTTTAAGGTCAGTCTTTCAGGGGGAGGATGTGCACATCATCTTTCAGGTGAAAAGCAAAGACAAGCTCCGGCTTCCATCTTATCTCAAAATTAACAAGCACTCTCTTTATTCGTGAAAAACAAGAAGAGAAAAGTGGTTTAATACATGTGACTGTTAGTGGGGAAGTTTGGCATGCATGTTCAAGGGAATCATGTACATGATGGCAATCACAATACATAATAGTTGAATTCAAAGGAGCTTTACTTGCATGACAATGTGGCAACAACAGGAGTTAGGTCAGAGTCTGTCATGTAAAGGTACACTTCTGATTGTTCAAACATTTCTAAGGAAAATATTCATAAAGGAAATCCTCCATTTCTAGGGGAAATATCCCAGGTGCTTTGTGTTTAAGTGTCTCTGGAGCTTCGATGGTCTAAGCGCCTCATTTGACAAGATTTCATTACATTCAAGACACAAATGCTTTCGGCTCCAAATCACTGCCTGCCATTATGAATCAAAATTTAATGTATCAGTGCGTATTCATGTTTCCTCACCACACGCTTTGGAGATTTAATTTGTGCAGGGTTGTCTCCCATGTCACTATTTTGTTGAATAAAATGACCCATCTTGTGTCACTTCATCTTAAAGAATGTTAAATGGACATTTCAATTATTTATTTCCACACATTTTGTATTCATGTGAATTCGTAGGCACATTTAGATATGAAAAATAACTTTTACCGTTATATATTAAGATTTTCTTTATTTTATTTTGTCTAACCATTTGGCAGGCTCTATAGATGAAAGCTTAAATGACTTTAAATAAAGCATCGCCTTCATATTAGATTATTTGTAACTGTTTACTTGCAATCATCTTGACAAAAGATAAAATGATTGCAGCCCGGCATGACTCCAGAGCAGTGAAATAAGGCCTTATTAGTAGCAGTAGCAGTATAACCGGCTGTGCAGTGTTTTGGCTTTATTAATATTATCTGTATGCACTTTATATGTTGGATATGAGAGAAACGTTTTTTCAACCCCTCTGTATGTTTTGTACATGTTGAGGAATTGACAATAAAGCTGACTTTGACTTGACTTTATTTTTAAGGTGAAACGGCACTTTCTGTTTTTCCACCAGTTGTTTGAATATGTTGTGCTCTGTTTCTTACAGTTTCTGTTGAAGAGCTGTGTGATGGGATGAGTCAGACTCAGTTTGAGACAAAGGACTCTGTATTGGTACAGGAGGGGGTCTTCCTAAACCTGCTCTGTGGGCTGTTTTTGGGACATTCTTCCAAACTCTGAAAGGTATTTTGGGTGAGTTTCAAACAGAATGCAAGGGATTAGTGGAACGACGGGATCAAAATGTTTCAACTCGATTCTGGGGTTGAATTAATGAAGAAAATCTCCACAACTGTTACCATGCAGGGAAACCAGAGCTCAGTATCGCGTTCGCTGCTCTGATCCGAAGGTTAGTGTGACTCAGAGGTCAGTGTAGTTCGCTCCACTCATAGAGGAGCTGCTACTAATCTTCTACACCCACATAACCCCCACTCAACTCGGTGTGAGGGTGGCAGTGCCACGGACGGTAAAATTAGGATCTGCGGAGCGAACGCATAATTTGAATAACTGTATGTATCAGAACGTTCCACTGAAAGAAAGAAAAGAGCGAGCTGATTCCTCTATATAACCTGCAGTAATGACATCCATCATTCCCATACCCAGTCCATACATTTCTCCTATCTTGTGCTCTCCAATCAATTCTGTTCCCAAGGTGACAGCAATTTTACAACCCTATTGGTCGTTTCTACGGTTACTGACAGATGACTACCCCCCATTCCCTCCCTGTCTGCTGCTGGTATCATTATTTTGTTCAAGCGAAAAAAGAGTCATTATTTTTATTTTTTTACAGACATTTTAGTTTGGTATTAACGCACCGTTTAGCTGATGCTCTTCCCCTGAGCGCTAACAGCATAACAGCAGTTTGCCTGGAAAGCAGTACACAGGCAGATGGGAGTGAGTAATGATATCAGTCAGATCAGACGCACAGCAGTAGACCTGAACAGCATGTTGTGAAGAGAGGACTCTGAGGTGGTAGACAGAGACAAAATATACGAGTAAATACTGTGATCATTACTGAAATTTAAGTTCAGATTTGAATTTTTGTTGATTTGGATATTATCCTCAAAGTACAAATACTGTATATTGCAATTTCAATGTACATCAGGATTATGATGGCCTCAGCAAGTCTAGATTTAAAATAATGTTGTAACTCAGTCCTGCAACATTTCCCACAATGACTTCAACCCCTAGAGATGCTGAAGGGTGTCAAAGTCAAAACACACACACGTCATCTCAGAGTAAACTGTAAACCAGCATGTCAGAACATTCTCACCGAAGTTCCAGCTCCAATTCTAAGTAACAGTGAGCGAGGAGAGTTCAACAGGTAGATTTCCTCCTGTGAGTTAGAAGTGAAGCCTTATTTGCAGAAATGCAAGAATTGGTTTTATTTTATTATTGGATTAAGCAGAAGCAGAACATCGACCGTATCGTTTTTGGATGTCACATTCCTCCTTCATCTCCTTGTCTGATTGATAACCCAATAAATCCCATCAGAGAGAGAGAGAGAGAGAGAGAGGGAGAGAGAGAGAGAGAGACAGAGAGAGAGAGAGAGAGAGAGAGAGGGAGAGATGTGCAGCTACTCTAACCAAACTATGTGCAGGTTTTCAGTGGCTCTTGTGTGTTGTCCATGAACATCTCTCAGCAAACCACAAACACCCTGATGCTCTTCTCTTCTCTCCCTGCTCCTCCCCTCCGTCATCCCTCTCTCCATCTCTCCCTCTCTGGCGCTCTCGTGCGCCCACTCACACTGATAGACACAGAAAAGCACACAGATGAAGTGAAATGAGAAATGATGAGATGAGAAGAATAACAGCTCCTGTTGCAGACACACTGTTTCTGTAGAAAAAATACAAAGCAGCGTACCACCATGGACTGCTAATTCAAATGATCTTGTCAAATCAGCCACGGACACTCGGCTTGTTTCTCCTCTATGTTCCCCATGGCAATGACACATCTCTAAAAATATATATATATGTATATATATATACATATATATACATATATACATATATACATATATATATATATATATATATATATATATATATATATATATATATATATATATATATATATATATATATATATATGTGTGTGGTGTGTCCCTGAGTTCTCTTCTCCCTCCGGCTAATTACACAACTCATTCAGCCCTGAACTTCCTCTCTATCGCTCTTCTATCTTTTTCCATATCTCTCTTAAGTGTCCGCAAGTAAAAGCATGTGTAGTGATAGAAAGACTCACAATAGAAATAGAGAGAGAGAGAGAGAGGGAGAGGGGGGGGGGGGGGGGGTCGATAGAGAGAGAGAGAGAGAGAGAGAGAGAGAGAGAGAGAGAGAGTGTGAGAGAGAGACAGAGAGATGGATGTCAGGGATGTAGAGTTGCGTTTTCCTCCAAGTAGCAGATTTGCTTTGCCCAGTTTTTAGGTGGGTGAGTTTGTGTCGACTGCTGGCGTATTTTCACGCCTACATGCCCTTTGTTTAGAAACGATTGTGCTGATCTCGTCCCCGCAATTTACTGTGAGCTGCAGTTTTACTTTCACTTTGATCAGAGTCAGCATGTATCATTACGGAACAGTGAACAATGTACCCCGAGGTTAGAGGACTATTAAAAATCTGACAAAATAATTGCATTGTAATTTCCCTAAAACTGATGCCGACGTTTTTGCCTACCAGCTTTCTAGTGGTCACACAGAGGCTTCCTTTGCTTCAGTAATGCTACTAACTTTATAACTTTATTTACCATTCTTATATGGTTATGAAATCTCGACAGACTAGCAATCAGCTCTGTGAAGCTGAAGGCACGTCGGTGCTTTGAGCTAAACGCTATCGTCAGCCTGCTCACAAGGACAAAGCTAACATGCACACGTCAGGCAGGTATAATTAAACAGTTGAGATAAGTCAGAGGATCACCAGAGTCATTATACATCATCTGGGAACCATTGGTACCAATCTATCCAACAGGTAGAGACGTATTTCAGTCTGGGAGTCGAACTAGTGGACTGACATTTATAAAGCCATGCTACAAGCCAGATTTGTTAAGAAACATGTTGGATCTTTAATCTTTCCCTCAGATTAAAATGAAATGTCTGTAAATGTATCATCAAAGTAATCAAAATGTACTACTAATGTATTCATTCAATGTGAAACACACCAGTATCACATTCAGGCATGCAGAGATATTTTCTCACTTATAATAATCTACATTAGAATGTATTATTAAATTGCCTGCTTGTCTTAAGAAGTTTAGAAGACTCTAAACTTTCTCAACATTTTAGGCTCATTTAACAGCTTTTAGGAGTGCACGGCCCCCCAAAAGCAGTTAAATGAACCTCAGCGAAATCTCATCGTCTGTCTTTTTTGCTTCCTCCCAAAACAGCTGCATCTCACCATGATCTCCCAGTGTGTGTGTGTGTGTGTGTGTGTGTGTGTGTGTGTGTGTGTGTGTGTGTGTGTGTGTGTGTGTGTGTGTGTGTGTTGGGAGGGGAGTGAGTGTGTTGGGAAGGGAGTGAGACGCAGAGAGCTAACAGAAAAACTGAAAAGTGAAATAGAAAAAGAGATGGACTGAAAGGGGAGAACGATTGGCAGGTAGAAAAGGGTCAATAGCACTAGCAGGGACAATGGAGGGGATCAAACGGCTCAGCATCGTCTGAAAAGCATAAAAGATTTAATTTCCTGGTCAAACACGCAGTGAGACGTTTAGCGGCTGAGGGCGAGGGCGCCATGCCACTGGTATTGTTTTATCAGCCTCAATAACCAAAACAAACACACATCATCCCACTAGAGCCTCTGTGAGCTGCTCATCTACACACACCCAAGTGTATACATTAAATGAATACTCTCTCCCTCTCTTTCTCTCTCACCATCTCTCTCTCTATCCATCTCTCCATCTCTCTCACACACAGACGCACAAAGACATTGAGGCTCTGCATCGCTTACCCCTTATTTCTAGTGCTAACTGACAATTTGGCTCTGTCATTTCCATGGTAACGCAGAAGAGGATTGCCTGTGGAGGCATGTCGACATGTCTAAATATACACTGACTCTCACACACACTCTCGCACATGTATGTTGCTCACACAGGGCCCCTAAAGGGACGTCACAAACTCTCTTCTTTTTTCCTTTCTCACCCATCCTCCTCATCCCCTCTGACCTTCATTGAATACCAAGTGAGAAAGTCAGAAATGAATAATTTCCCAAGCATTGCTTACGATATTTAATGGTTTTTTTTATGTTTTCAACCAGTTTATTCAACTGTATCCTGTGAGAAAAATGTAGTGAAGAAAAAGTCAGAATAAGATGTGCAGTAATAGTGTGTCCTATTTGTGAGAGACAAGAAGTGATACACTCATTGTCACAGAATAATTATTGCCTGAAAGGCTTTCACTTATATTGTGCATTAAATGATCTTTCTTTGCAACCTGAAAGAGACCGTCTCTTGGTTACACACATCAAACAGATAATTGGACAGTTAAGATATTAGATTTGGGCAGTTTTAATCCCTCAAAAATTCCCTCAAAATTGTCTGAGTGGGAGATTTGTATAGCAATTAGAGCATTTAGTCTGAATTTGACAGTATATTCAAAGAGAGGTGTGTACAAAAGGTGTGATAATGCTGAGATATGAGAATGTAAAAATAATAATATAGCAAGAAATTAAATTAGTTATATACAGAAGAAAATGCATGTGCTGCTGCAATCCAACCATCAATATCACATCATATTTGAATTTAAATTATGAAGGTATTGGAAAATGGGAACAATTTAAAACAAACTGACACATTGTCATTAGCCATGTTCTCACTTGTGCATTTATTGGTGTGTGCATGCCTGTGTGTGCATGTGTGTGTGTGTGTGTGTGTGTGTGTGTGTGTGTGTGTGTGTGTGTGTGTGTGTGTGTGTGTGTGTGTGAGACAGCCGTGGCGTCTGTTAGCGCTCCCTGTGATTAAATCATAAATAATTAAAGCTTTGAAAGAGACAGAGAAGGGAGACAGGCGTGAGTATAATTACATTCTCTGGGGGTCTTCATTTGATTGTTTAAACAAGCCCTGAGCTAATGTATTTGTGAGTTCAGATGGTTCGTTAGGCTACGGTACATTCCGTGTCACTCTTTCTTTCTTTCTAAAGTAAATCAAAGTCTGGGTAATGCTTCAGGCAGAGAAAAGGGTGATTGAGTGTGTGGAACTGAAAACAAGTAATGAACAAAGTGGAATGAACTTGCCAAATCCAATGTTTATGTTTGGTTTCCAGTAACCCTACAGGTTGTTTTTGTTTCTACTTCGGTTTTCAGCTTGCAGGTACGTATAGTCTTCATGAAAATAGAGAAACATTACTAGTAGGTGTATCGATGGCACGTCTGCTCTCTCTTATAACTATGCCTTCCAACCACAGTGGAAGTATAGGCATAACACACAGTTGTGTAACAGCAACCCCCTTCATGTCTCTCTTTCCGCTCACCTCCCACATCACCACTTCATCTGAGTAACAAGCGTCACAGCTCTGGATGCTGCTGTCTAACGTTCAACATTTTATCCGGTATATAAATGCTGAAACATCAGCAGTGTATCTCGCCCTTGTGTTCTTTCTACGAAGTTTCCAGATGTGACACTTCTCCCTTATCTCCCCCCACATGAACTATCTCCTTTTTATTGTCTTTATTGTCACATCTCTTGCTTCACATGCACAAGCCACACATTTTTTCTTTGCGCCTTTGTCTCGTTTCCATTACTCCGCTGACTGTGCAAAGAGACGAGGTGTGTGCCAATTTACATCACTCTTTCTTTTCACTTTCCCAACTATGTGCCTGCACCTTCACTCTCCATACCTCTCCCTCCACACCTCATTCTTCTGCTCTTTATTTGCTCTCTCTCTCTCTCCCCTTGTCCTCTTCTTGTTCTACCCTTCTCTGTCTTCATCTCTCCCTTTGTCACAATCAGTGCTTTGATTCCCATAAATTCATCCCTAACGTCAGATCAGAATTTTAATATTAGATAAGATTCAGCAAAACTTTTTTTTTGTTGTTACATTCAATGCCACTGGTTCACTTTCATCGTCCCTTTTTAATCTTTGCATGACATTTATGGTATGGCTAAGGTAAGGCAAAGATCATGGTTATGGCAATCCAAATGTAGTAAAGTTATTATTATTGTTATTATAAATATGAATGGCTTTTTTGGGGGGTTGAACGGATCGTTCTGATAGAGTGGCTCACAAGTCTGAAAAGAAAAACGTCTCTAAACTGAGGAATGTTAATTCATCCAAACAAAACTATCATGTTTTCATCAAGCAAGCAAAACTAAAACTAAACAACAAACAAAAAGAGCAAACAAAACTAACTGGTAGAGTAAAGTATATCTTTTCAGAGACGTTGGTGATGGATGGAACAAAGGACTTGTCTTGTCTTGTCTTGAGAGTGCTGAACAAAGAGTGCACAGACAGAGAGACACTGATTCATAGATCATTCAATTATTTTAATGAGCCACCAGTTGCGCCTGTTGCAGGGAGCTCGCCCCTCATCCACGCACCTACACGAACACACAAACACACAGACAAACGCACACTAACACGAAAGAGATATGACTTATCTGTCAGGTTGGCTGTGAATGGACCCAAAAGGGACCCAGACAGAGATATATATCACAAAGTGCTTCATCTCCCTGCTGGTGATAGAGACGGGAGATACAGGAAAAAGTAATCGAGGCCCAGTAGCTCTGATACAAGCAGTCACTAGAGAGCTGAGCCGGAGGTAAAACTTTGGCTGTTTCGATCTTACAGACAGACATTACAAGCTGCTCCCTAAGGAGGGCCATTTTATGGTTGCCTTGGTTTGTAAGAGACAGGAAAAAGGGAAAATGAGAGAGAACAAGGGGAGACAGGGCAAGCGCAAAGCTGATATTCAAGTTCTGGAGAAAACCAGAGCTTAAAAGAATCATAATGATGGGTTTGATTCATGCTTTGGACCATTAACTACAAATCCCCAATACTTAAAATGACTGCCACGCATACAATAACGCTTTTGAATGCCTTTTCACCTTCCAGGCAGCAATTGGTTTCCTTTTATTTCATCACTATTAACTTGCAAAGGTTTGTATATATCAAAGGAAATCTTTAGAGTGTAATATATTGTGACAATCCCTCCAAATATGACTTTTGAGTAAAACCCCTCTACAAACTTAAAAGGTGATTTAATAGGGTATAAACCCGTCTCACATATGTCAATAATGTGTCTTTGGTTTGTGGGCATTTATT
The DNA here is from genome assembly GCF_910589615.1 of Taurulus bubalis. Taxonomy (NCBI): domain Eukaryota; kingdom Metazoa; phylum Chordata; class Actinopteri; order Perciformes; family Cottidae; genus Taurulus; species Taurulus bubalis. The sequence goes on along the minus strand of NC_136598.1, from coordinate 18,105,388 downwards.
GCTTTACTGCTTTAATTGCAGGGTGGAGTAAATACCATATTGGGGGTTACATACACCACATATCACATCAACAGGTATACAATATCTATGAGGTAATGCATTTGCACTGTTCTTAGTTGTTTTATGGACAACTGACACATTTCTGTAAAATGTGTTTTGTAAAATGCTGTTTAAATTTGTTTTGGCTATTGTTGTTGTTGGCTTCAAAAGTCAGCTACTACAGAAATGTATGAATTCAGGATTTCTATTGATCCACCCCTGCATTTGCTTTTCAGTTATATATGTGCATTGCAGCTATTGAGCAATTGTGCATAGCCTGCTTGTAGAAAAAGATGGTAAGCATTTGTGTGAATTTAAAGAAAACAGAATGTATTTAATGTAATATGCATTTAGATGTCAAAGTGCCAATAAACCACCTAAAGAATTAGTTTTTTAAATTATTATTTCCGTGACTGTATGATCGAAATGAGGCTCAGGTAACTGGCAAAAAATAATGCTCATTATAAATGTTCACTGTGATGGATTACCTATCTGAAGCAAGTTTTTTCAAAAAGTAAATTAATTTTCATACTGTGCCAGCATTAACAGAAACCAGTAGTTGCCTGGAGGGAACTCAATTAATCTTGTATTATTTAGAAAAAGTACATGTCATCTGCACTTAATTGAACAACCTGTGCAAAACCACCTGATAGTATAACACATTATTAGGGATTTAACGGGGAGTTACCTATTTACACCCCATATCACAATTCTCTAGAAGCATACAATCAAGTCCTTAATCTGCTTCACTTTATCTGCACATTTGTATAAATTGGTATACATTTACAAAGATAAATCATTAAAGTACAAAGGGTTTTACCTGGATTCGACTCATTTGTTTGATCATTAAGAGGAAGTATCTCTGGCATCCATTTGGCTATAGCTCATTACCTTAATGTCAATATCTCTGTTCCATGAGAAAAGATTCTAAGTTACATCCAGTGCTTTTGAAAAGTACAAGGCGACTGAAAAGTACAAGGCATATTCAAGAAGAAAACCTCCTCTCTCCAAGATAAGAGATAACAAAACTCCTTGCTTTACTTCTCCTGTTGGCTCTTTTCCCTTGGTATCCTCTCTCTCTCCTTTCCTGTCCTTGCTTCCTGTCCTTTTCATCCCTCTTTCCTCACACTCGCAGCCACCTGTCCCCCCCTCTACACTTCCTTGCTCTCTTTGCTGGACCGTCTCGCCAGACTGGCAAAGATCACCTCTACTAAATACCTTACTACCTCTGCGAACACACACACACACACACACACACACACACACACACACACACACACACACACACACACACACACACACACACACACCCACACACACGTAGGTACTGTACATGCAATATGTAAAAACATATTGTTACACCCTGCAGTGCTCCAGGCAGGAACGCAGATGTTTTATTAATGCATCGTTCGAGTCTTTAGTCATATGTGAAAACATGTTTGTGTTTGCATGTTCTCGGCTCTCTGTTTGTGTGTGTGTGTGTGTTTGTGCTTGCCTGTTTGAGTTTGTGTACTTGTCCACTTATAAAAAATGTGTTAGTGTGTGTCTTTTTATAAGCGCTGTGTATCGGGAGTACCCTCACACCCTCGGCCCGACAGATGCTGTGGCAGCTACTGTTGCACTGCGCCTCTCACTCGCTCTTGGCCTTCAGCTCACTCAGAGACAAACACAACCGCAATATACTTCTCAATCACACAAAAAGGCACACGCCTCATTTGTGCCTCATAATTCATACCACCATAGTGAGAGGGATGGACTTTGGATTGAGGAGGCAGGGAAGGGGAAGAAAGGGATATATGAAAATAAAGTGAGGTTATTAAAAACAGATATATATATATATATTTACACACTGATATATAATTGGCAACTGATTTTCCACTTTATTGATCTGCCCTCCTGTCTCCCTTCTTCCTTTGCCACCCCTCCTCTACTCCTTCCTTCTTTCTCTCTCTGTTCCACACTGTCTGTCTGAGTTCTGGTGTCAGATCCCTCATTCATATTCAGTGCTGAGGCCATCTGTGAGCCTCCAATATGCATGGACCAGCCTGCCGAAGTCTCACTGCCAAGCTCACAGCCCGCCAGTGTTCGAAGAGAACGCTTGTGTCATTTTGAGTAGAAGTACAGCCCATTTACTTCTGTCTCTGCATTTGGCTACGCATGTCACATTTAATTATTCGTATTTTGTTGCTTTTGCCAAACCCATCTTGAAATTACTATAGCCTCCCTCCCTCCCCCTCCAGGCTGACGGAGATGCCCCGAAACACGATGTGACTAAAATCTGCAAAGTGACATGTGATTTCTTAACGGACACTCTCGTCAGGTGGTTGTGTTGTGTCACAGAGGACTCCAGTGATTGGTGTAAAGTTTTGTCCACATCCTATATTTACTGACATCGCCCTGCAGCATCTTTCATTTCGTCAAATAAATATTCTGATCGGTTGCGAAAAGAAAACCACTCAGACATAGTGAAATAACAAACTACAACAACGGAGCAGGGGTCGTGACAAAATGCATGCTTTTAGTTAACATGGAGGAAGCGGTTTCTGACAAGAAGTAACCGAGAAAAAAGGCTCTTTGTGAATGAATGAACACAAGCCGAGATATCTCCAGTTATTCTGCAGACTCCAGCACATCTCAATGAGTGATCGAGCAATCACAACAGCCGTGGTAGAGAACCACTATAATAGCCTGCCTTCACGATCTTACATGGCATCAGACAATAAAGACAGACACACACACATACACACACACACACACACACACACACACACACACACACACACACACACACACACACACACACACACACACACACACACACACACACACACACACACACACACAACACAGTTGCGGAACAAATGCCTGAGTGTAAGACCTTGAGGGAATATGTGTGCTATTTTCTAAAAATCTGGGAAGAGAAGAGCATTTCTTTCCCGCCTCTGCTTTGTTCTCCAACTGTCTCTTCCATGCATGTAACATATCAGTGCATTTCCACTTTTTACTCTCCTCATGGATGACCTCTCTCATCCTACTCTTCCTCTCATTGCTCCATCAATTTTTCTCCATCTCTGAGCCAGTTCAACACGTACAGTACCCACTCTTCTTGTTATGAAGCCAATTAGTGTAACTGAAATAGTTTCCATAGCGACAGAGGTGCTAATAATAACAGACGCCCCCACAGCAAGGGCTGGTGAAGAACACACACACTCTCTCACACACACATACACACACACACACACACACACACACACACACACACACACACACACACACACACACACACGTTGCATGAAGAGGAACATACAGTAGAAGACAAAGACAAGACTTTCACTAATCTAATGCATGTATGTATACTATACTATATATGTGTATCAAGGCCTGCATGATTTAAAAAAAAAAAGGTAAACATATATATTAATACACATCTTCAGTTATTGGGAGCGGATTGATTGAAGGCAAACCGATGGGGAACATTGATAGTTAGTTTGACCACTGAGGATGAGATGACTTGATGCTGATACATTTACTTTTACATTTACTGCTCAGACATTTAACATGTTGAGGGGGGACTTGGTTTATAGACTTTTAATCAAATATGATGAAGAAACAAATCTTAACCCAAAGCTTCATCAATTTACTCGATTGCTGACTGCTCTGTTTTTTTAGGGTGACACACAAAGCCAAATTTAAAGATCTACTACTGACAAAGGCCGAGTGATCACGTCGCCTCACGTATGCTGTTTAAAGTTTCACTTGAACATACATACACGTATTGAAAATATAGCTGATGGTTGGCTGGCTTCTGACATCCACATGTTGTGCTCGGGTAAAATTAAATGAATTGGTCAATAGTCTGTATTTCTAGTCCAATAAACAAAGTAGCCCTTCACGTTCATGCCATAGTGAATCTTATTAGGCCGTAGAAACTGGGAATATGTCTGGAAAGGTACAATTTTACTTTGCTGTGCTTTGCCCTGGTGTTTTCCTCTTGTGGTCTTTTGATTCTAGAAGACAAAAAGGAAATGCAGATGGGCAAAATATGCCAAATTACAATTACGTGCAAATACGTGTGATGATGTATTTTTTGAAGATAAAGTTTCTGTCATGCTCCAGTGCTCCTTCAGACTTAGTCAGTTCCATTAAAATTAACAAGCACAAACACATTGTTGGACATGTTAATGAGATTTTAATAACAATTGAGTCTGTTTTTTTCACATTTGCTTCAGGGTCTCATTGCTACAATCCCACTTCTGTGATATCTCTGTTTAGGATTGGCTCGTCTAGTGACCTAGCTATTCGTTGAAGATAAATCTCAATGTATGCACTAATGCTCCTTGATAATGAGAGAAGTACTCACTCTCAGACCTTGAACAGTGTTAGGGACTCAGTAAAAAAAGAAAGTGACACCATAGAGCTTTAACCGTTTGGGTATTCATGCCAAATCATTGCGGTCTAGGGGTCGCGGTCCAGTGCACATTTATATGTCCATCATCCCACATCTGTGTGTAAGTGACGGTTCTATATACTCTGGAAGAGGCATGCATACTTTTTGGCGGTTTAAGATTAATTTCATTTCTCATGGCCATTATTAAGCCTGCAGAGACAAATTAATTTGATATTTCGTCTCCTGTCACCTCCAGGCACCTGGATCTACTGTGCATAAAGACGGTCATTCTTTTTTCGGTGTTACTCTCTAACTTTTGTACTGGTATTTTCGAAATACACATTTATTGGTTAAAGCAAAGCCGTGGTTACAACTTAAGGGCAAAGCAGCATTAAATACCCCAGTGTTTGAAACCAGTCTTCTGTTAAGTCAGAGCAGAGAGCTGATTCATTCTCTGAACTAAGCAACTGCTAAGAGATGTCCTGTCATGTTTTTGTAATACCCTTTGGGATACTCCTTTATTTCTGGGGGAGGTCAAAGGTTACCTTGCAAGCACTGAAAGGTGAATTCACAAAAGGTTTGTGCGGCTTACGTACTATACTTATGAGGACAGTGTTTGTATCAATCAACTTCTAGCCCCTCCGTCAATCTCTCCTTCTCCACTGTGCACTCTCTTTTAAGATGCAATTGGTTGAAAATAATGTATCCCAAAAGTGGTTTTCACTGTTGTGCATCTTCGAGAGATCAACACACATACACTGGAGGGTGAGAGTGGTTAAAAGAGAAAAATGAAGCGCAGAGTGACAGGCAGAAGGACAGACCGAGGGGAAAGACAGGAGTTGATAAAAGCCAAGGAAATGTATTAGGTGAGAGGCCGAGTCTTTTATTGTGCTTTGATGCTGTGGAGGAATGCCATCATCAACAGAGTGCCTTTAAAATGATTTGACTTGAAGTGAGTGAGAGAGGGAGAGACAAAAGAGAGACGTCCATGTGGCAGATAACAGTGACAGAGGGGCGATAGATGTCTCTCTCATCCCAACAGCCTGCAGGGAAAGAAAAGGCAAAAACTTCTACTGGCCAAAGATTAAGCTGTATGCAAAATTGATTGGAAGTTACTGCCTGTTTAGTACACACAGATTCCTCTTTGCTATTTTATCAAATGTAATAAAAATGCTCATGAAATTCAATCGACATTTACTGTGACTAGTAGGAGTACTTGTATGTCTTTCTACAAAGATCTGGACTTTTAAAGTGTGTTCAGACACAACACAAAGCTAATTTTAGATTGTTATTTCACACAGGGTTATTGAATTGTCTCCAGTGACTGCAAATAGATGCATAGTTGCTGTAGGTGGTGTGAATTGAAGCAACAGTGTTTGCCTGAGTTGAAAATGTTTGACAGGCTGAGCTTGTTCCACATTTAGTTTTTCAATATCTGTAAAAATATGATTTCAGATTGAAAACGCAGCTTTAAGTGCTGTATATTTACAATTCTACTCTGACATCCGAGAAGACATTTATTTTTCATTGCTTCTAAAATGTATTATTACTTCCTTCCTTAAATGTTTGTTTTTGGAGTGTCCTTTCAAAAAGACTATGCTGCTTTGCTTGAACTTAACCCAGCTGTCAGTTGCATCCATTCAGTATCTCTTATAGTAGAGGGTAAAAAGCAATCTATGAATTCATGTCAAAAAAGAATCACCAGCAGATTCCTCTTTGAAGAGTAAATTAAATGAAGCTTTTTCTCACACGGTCAACGTTTTTATATACACATTATGCCCAGAGCCATCACACGGTTCTTCCCAACCACCAATATGATAGAGCTGCTGGGATGACAGTTTGAGGAAATTGTCTGATCCAATTTCCAGGAAGAGTCCCTTGACAGCTCTGCAGCAACTGGAGCTCAGACATAAATCAGAAACAGATTTATTATAGCAAAAAAAAAACTCAATGTACTTAACCATGTGGCAAATAGTTGCCTCTTTAGTGTGTAGACAAAGTCAGGTTGCAGATTAAAGACACATCACTTCTGGAAAATAGTGTAGACAAGAGCCCTTCAAGCAATATTGGCTGCAAATTATTTATAACAATACATGTAGCTTCTCATGCAGTGGCTGATCTGAAACATACAAATGAAACAAAACTCCTGCTGAGATACAGAAGTTGCTGATTTACAGTATATTTGTTGGTACTCTTTGGAAATGCATGAGTTGACCTCATTCAGTGAGCATTTTTGTTGCTTATACTTTAGTTTTTTTAGTAGTAGATCAGTTGGGCTGACCTGACATATCTGTAACTGTCTGGTGTGAATTAGTTTCATCAGGTTCTGTTGGCATAAAAGTGTTAATTTATGTATGTTCAACATTGCCCTGTAGAGCAGCTGCTGTATACAAAAGCATACCCATGTCTGATGAGGAAAGTGAGAGAATATACGTTATATTATATATATATATATATATATATATATATATATATATATATATATATATATATATATATACAGTACAGCAGCTGCTGTGGAGCATACTGACAGCCATTTTGGTATTTTTTCGGCTTTTGCCTCATTATTTCTCCCCTGGAGGCCCAGCAGGTAGAGTGGGTCATTCACTAATCACAGGGTTGGAGGTTCAATCCCCGACTTCGAATGTTGTAGTGTGGTAGCTCGCTGTGCGAGTGTGAATGAGAGGCAAATTGTAAAGCACTTTGGATGCAAATGCTATATATAGTTTGCTCCTTCCGGAGGAACCACAGCTGTGCTCAGCTTGAATTTGTGTTGATTATCATGGCTTCCACTGGTTCTCTGTTGTCCATCTGAATGCTCAGTATGTTCCACTCAGTTTTATAAATATAAATGATAAATTCTGACAAATAGGCGTTTCAAAACTTCAAACTGTCATTATCATCAGATTAAAAACCATAATTTCCAGAGCATTAAAAATACTTGATTGGATCAAATGAAGGATTGAATCAATACTCAATGGAAATGTTTCTATTGCATGTTGTTGCTGAGCTCTGTATGTCTCATAGGGCTGCATCCTGAATGTAGTCAATTGAGGCAATTTTTATGCCTTTTTTTTCCTTCCTCTGTTCTGCTCCAAACAATAAGACGCTGACCATCCACTCTTTCCTACTGGGATGTCTCTTTATATCTACAATAACTGTCACTCCTGCTCAATTTAGTGGTGAAAGGAAAAGGTGAGAGAGTCAGCGAGGGGAAGGTTTTTACTCTTACTCTGAGGACAGCCTTTATCGCGGACCAGCTGTGGGTCTCAAAGAGTGTCAAAATATAGCGACCCACACACACACACACACACACACACACACACACACACACACACACACACACACACACACACACACACACACAGGTATATAAACGTGCAAAATAACAGATAAGAACTGAGACGCACTACACACCAACACAGCCGTGGAAACACACTTGTTGTTTATTCACACATTTCTTTTTACATCCTGTTGTATTTTTCTCTTTCATACAAACAATTTGGCATTCACAGCCCAATCACAACTACAAATCACAAATACAAATCCCGAGGTCATGTGTGCAAGGACAATGGCAAATCAAATTAAATCTGTTATTTGTTCACATTTGTGCCACTAAAGGGTCAAATGAAGTGGTAAAAAATAAATTATTAATTGTGTATGTGTGTGCATGTGTATTTTGCTATTTAACGAAGGTTGAATTGGGATTTTTGTAATCATTAAAAAATGTCTAACCTGTTTATTTACATTATTTAGGATTATTTAGTGATTGCATTGTATTACTGGCACATGTGCCACTGAGAATTTGGTTTGCTTGAGGAATCAGAATGAGTTGTGTTTCACATAATGCCAACCTTTGCACTACCATGCTCTCTCTCTCTCTCTCTCTCTCTCTCTCTCTCTCTCTCTCTCTCTCACACACACACATGCACACACACAAACACATAGAGACATGATGGCCTCGCTGACTTGAAGAAACTTCTGGAAAGGTTCAAGTTTCTTATGAACAGAAAATAGACCCATACACCTACAGGAGACTGAATAAGTCAATGTACCAGACAACCGTCATCTCAGCATATATGAGCAGTATCTGAGGCTGCAGATACTGCATGTGTGTGTGTGTGTGTGTGTGTGTGTGTGTGTGTGTGTGTGTGTGTGTGTGTGTGTGAGTGAGTGGGCGAGCATATGATCTTCGACACAAGGCACTGAAAAGAATCTCATAATGAAAAAGTGTTCGCTAACTCATAAAGAGCAAAAAAAAGAGAATGGCACACGCACAGCCACACAAAGCACGTACTTATCACGTGCACTCCCACACAGACACACACACACACACACACACACACACACACACACACACACACACACACACACGTCGTTGCAACTTCCTTACTGCCTTTTTCATTCCCTCCTGTTTTAAGCCTCCATGATCTCACTTGACAAAAACGATACAGCCCTACTTCAATCATTTGAAAATCATTTCTAGGGTGACGATCCCCCCACTCACACACACCCACACCCACACACATACACACATACACACACACACACACACACACACACACACACACACACACACAATAATAAACCCCTCCACCCTCTTACACACACATAATCACACGTACAGCCTTCATCAGAGCCTGTAGCTGAATAATCTCCACAGCCACTAATGAGAGGGTGGCAGGGGAACAAAAAATATTCAGTTCACGGTGGACAATTATTAAACATCCACGTCCATTATGCTGGTCTCGATTCAGCGGTGGTCTCACAATTTCTGCTTCCTGTCTTGAATAAGACATATTCACTTCCCATTGCCCCCACATCGACATGTCTAAGTGACAGTTGCCGCGTAAACAGCACTGAGGGAGAGCAACAACCTGATGGAAAGAAGGATAAGAACAGCACAATGCAATCCATTCATTCTTCTCACTGACCCCGTACATCGGTCTCATAATCTAATAAACTACATGTGTCTGTTTTATTTGTGCTTCTGCAGCAATCCTGATATTTATTTCAATTATTCTTTGTTTTGGTTCTCTCTCTCTCTCTCTCTCTCTCTCTCTCTCTCTCTCTCTCTCTCTCTCTCTCTCTCTCTCTCTCTCTATTATGTATGTTAATGGTAATGACATACAATAGAAATGGTGTCTGTGGAGTCTGTTAAATGGCAGAGCAATTTTAATGATTTCTATTTGACATGACATGTCTGAAAGGTCTAAAGGCTAACAAAGAGATGATTCATGGTGGTTCTGGTTGCTAGGACCACCTGTGTGTGTGTGCTAAACATTGGCATTGATCCACGGGGGGGCGGATGATGATGCTAACTAAAATGTACCACACTATACACACACACACACACACACACACACACACACACACACACACACACACACACACACACACACACACTAACTAACCCAGTGAGCAATTGAAAAATAATAAGGGAGATGAATAAAAAAGGAACCAATTAGCTACTGAACAAGAATCAATCAGTTCACCGGTGATGAGACCTATGGAGTGGAAGATTCAATCTGAATTAGATTGCTGAAAAGACGAGAGAAAGAATGAATGCTGTTCTGCAGAACTTTGGAAAAAGAGATAGTGAGAGGAGATGCAGGAAATTACAAATTGTTGTAGCATGATTCAGTGTTGAATAAGATTAGTATTTCTTAAACCGGCAATTGAAATTATTTTTTTTTTGGTCACTTTACATATCATCACTTTTTAAGTTGATACAGTGAACTTTGTTGGAAAACTGTTTCTTGACACATCCAGCAGTAGAGCAACATTGTTATTCATTTGGATAGTGTTTCTGACCGCTTGGCGATATTCTCTCTCTTTTAGCTCCGTCTTTGGTCTCTACTACTGAAGGGAAATGTGTCTCTTTAGCTACTAAATGCTCCACTATGTTCACCAGCTATTTGTGTCTGTTTGGTGCTGAGCAGGTAGAGGACTTTGCACATAAAACAGCTGCCTGCTTTGAGTGAACCAAAACAGTAAAGTTGCGGGTCGGTCAGTTAAACAACAAGCCGCAACTTGTATTCATATTTTTCCCCACTGCAGAAAGCAAAACCAGTGAATATTAAGCATGTGCTGAGCTGTAAGATAAACCAAATATATTTGAATTGACGTCAAAGTTAGTATAGCAGTCTGACTTTCAGACTGAGCAGACTGAGATGAATTGAGTAAGGAAGTAGAAAGTAAAGGCAGAGACATGGGAACAGGCCTAGTTGTAGAATCAATCCATTGAAATGATAAAGTAATTTAATATTTTAGTCTGAATCTCCAGTCTCATGATAACCGTTTTATATTATTGCATATCTGAACTGACAGAGATTTAGTTCCAACCGTAATCGCATCCGAATTTCTGCCAAGAGTAGGGCAAAGTAATAATGTAGAAAATACTGTTTTAAAGTTATACTGATCTGATTATTCTTGACCATAGCAATTGAAAGACAGTGTTTTTATATTATTCTTACCCACTCTTTGAATATTTGGTTGGGTAGCAGTGGTGGAAACGGCTTTAGTATAGTGACAAACCTGCATTAATTTAAACTCAAATAAGCTTAAGTTCTAATAAGGTTGAGTTTACTTCACATCAGGAGTCTTATACCATGAGAGCTACTCAGATGAATTAAATATGTGAGCTGCTGCTTTTCCCACTTGATTTTATTGGAGACATACTTGAGGGCACACTACTGTGTTCAGACTCAAAGAACATATTCTCCTCTCCTCTCTCTCCTTCATGCTGAGTGAGCCTGTTTTCTGACTGATTAGAAGAGACACCAGGTGTGACTTTTACACATATGGTCTCTGTTCTTTTTAAGATTGCACCCCCACGCATAGAAATGAAGCAGACAGTGAATAAGAGGGTTTATTTACCACCCGGTTAATAACTTTGCCTGCTTGCTGTGATTATAGCCCGACCAATGCTGGAGTTTAAGGCTAATACTTTGATATTTGGGAGTTTTAAAACTCCAATAATGATAGGTTAGCAGATTTTTTTATTTTTTTTGGTGTGGTTGTTTTTTTTACATTAACAATCTATTCAGATATGGATTTAATTTCAAGACATATACTAAGAGGAACATTTCACGGTTGAAAATATGATCGCAAGCCTAGTTTGGCATTTCTGTACTGCAGTTTCTTGCAACTTATCGACTGATGTATAAACCAATACCAATGTATCTGTAATATACTAACATCGGCTAGCTGTAGCTGTGATATCAGGGATTATAAACTGATTCTAACAACCAAGACGTAGTCGCCCTCCAAGTCTGTTTGCAAAGGCTATATTTTTGAGGAAGTCAGAGAGCCATGCGTCACACATCACATGCCCCTGCTTCCTCCATTCTCTATACTTCATAGAAATGATACATGAAGTACTCAAATACAGTTGCAAACGTTTGCACATGGGTATCCATCTAAACCTCTGATAGCACTGGACTTATCTGATAACATTACTAGTAACTTTGCACCCTCTTTTTCAGCAGTTTTATGTTGTTTTCCAAATGTATTTCTTCATTTTGCATCAACACATTTTCCTTGAACACATGCACTTGGTGAATAAAGTCTGATTCTGATTCTAAGCAACCTTCCTCTTCTAATATCAGTTTTTCAGTGTTTTGACTAATTCCCTCCTGATTCTATATCATACTTTTTACTTTGTTCATGTACATAATTTATAAACCGTGTAAATATCTACACAGGCAGCTTCCTCCAATAAAACAAGTGCCTAAATTTAAAAAAAATTCAAATCTCAGCTGGAACATTGTTCCATCACAACTTCTATTCCCCCAACAACCCTGTGGTGCGTTCCAGTCCATTTCCACCTCTGACAACAGTTGATGAGACACCTGTTGCTCCATTATGATTAAAATCAACCATTAAGCTACATGAAACAAACAAAGCTGGATGTTCTGGTTCCAAGCGCGTCTCGCATCAACACTGACAGGTGAAAATAGCCTGGTTTGAAAAACATTTAGCACCTGTCTTATGCCCTTTTAGGGCTTTTGTCACGATCTGCTTGATGTTGTTTCTCATTGAAAACAGAAACTGGACGTGGAAGGAAGCAGAACATAATAGTCGCTGTGGGGGGTCATAATGCAATAATATGACATCAATAAGGTCAGAACTTGAAGCTGAAATGCTCACTGGAGCAGTTTTCAGACTTTACGTTATTGTGGAACGAACGGAATTCAAACGAACTGAAATCTATTAATGTGGAACAAGTTCAAGCTGCTATGAGCAGGCATTGAGATAAAGCAGTGCATTGATTTCATCCAAGGGTTTAATGCACTTGAATGCACCCGGGATGAATGGCTGCACTGGGGTGGTTTAAAAGATACAAAAAGGAAGAATGGAGCAAGATGATGGAGAGGAGCAGATTTAGAGACTGATAGAAAAGGAGAGACACAGACTGTTGCAGAATAGTAAACTTAACAGATGGAAGGAAGAAAGAAGAAAAACTAAGAAGAAAGTATTGTAATTTAGAAGAGGAAAAAGAGGGAGGGTGGAAATCTAAAAATTGAGGGGAAAGGAGAAAAGACAAATTTAAGTGGAATATGAAGTTGAATAGGCTGAGAGAAAGAGGCGGAATGAGGCTCATCAGTCAAAGCATTTAGATGGAATAGACAGACGTGAGAAGACAGAAAAGACCAAATATGAAAAAGAAAGAAAGTGAACCACTGAGAGGAAAAAGTGCAGAAACCGGAGTGACGGAGAGAGAGACAGGAGAGAGACAAAAGACAAGATGAGGGGAGGGATAGTGGCTCTGAGAGATGAGTAATGTCAGGTTCATTTCCTGAGGAGCAGAACAAGACAAAGCCCATTTAATATTTGTCACACACACACACACACACACACACACACACACACACACACACACACACACACACACACACACACACACACACACACACACACACACACACACTGAAAGTGCACTGGGCATTAGGCATATTGTCTAGATAAAAGATTTCAGAGCCACAGAGTGTGGTTAGAATAGATAACATGTCATCTAATTTTCATTTGATTTAATTGAACAGGCCTGCTGTCTAGCATGTTGCCTTCTGTTTCTATAAAGTGTGTGTGTGTGTGTGTGTGTGTGTGTGTGTGTATGTGTGTGCGTGTCTTTGTTTGTGACTATGCGTTGGTTTGCATATGTTTGTGTGTGTCTGCTTGCCATGCTCAGCACAGGTGCCAGCAAACTTAAACACATTTGATCCAGGGGCATAAATTTGATTTTGTCAGCATAGTAATAGGGGAAATGTAACAAAATATCCTAATAAAACAACGTAATGTGATCATGATTATTTTATTATAGGACATTTATGTTTGCTTTGTCTGTGCCTTCCTTTTTTATTGAGATCTATGTGCACAGCTGGCAGCCTGTCTGTCTGCCTGCCTGTCTCTCTTTCTGTATGTGTGTGCATTTTGTGTGACTCACACCTGTCCTCAAGCCCATTTCTCAAGGGAGAAATACATGTGGTGGTTTAATCAATGGCCACCTGTTTGCTTTTGGCTAATCAATGCCAGGGTAAACATTGAGATTAGCTCATTGGAAGAGTCAGATAATTGACTGTAAAGGCTTGACAGGCGAGTGATGCATGCTTAAAATGCATGCTGGGAAAAGGACAGAGAGACACAGATGGACGCAGAACAGCAGATGGAGGAATAGATGGACAGACACTGACTGAGATGCAGGAAGTGAATGATGAACCAGAGAGACACGGAAGAATAGTGAAAGAAAAACAACACGATCATGAATCCAGAGATCATGGAACGGTTCATTGACCTTTAGTTAACTGGCTCTTAAATGAATTACCTTACTTTACACTTAGGTGTATCACACTGCTTAACACTTGGGAAGCACTCGGCTGCTGAATCTAAGTGGCCGTAGACACATAGTTGTAGCTCAAATTGAAAACACAGCTCTTATTCTATTTATACCAAATAAATGTAGCTTCTGCTTCCATGAACATAGGACACAACTTTCTGTGTCGAGCAAATAAGTGCTCTAGAAAACCTGAATCCACTGAATAAAACCCTGCGGGGGAAACATGATGAAATATGACTTGGGGTGCTTTTTGAAAACAAGTGTTTCTGCAACCCTGTCTTTTAGAAATTATGTTTACCAATTTTCTGAATTGAATACATTTACAAAGAATGTAATGTCAACATAACAAGGAAATGTTTTAATGGCAATATTTGCCAAGTTAATGTTGATTAACAGCACTTGGTTACGCTGAGAGGAAAAGTCACGGTCTCTGTAATATCATAAAAAGACAGGACATGCTTTCTGGTATTTCACTCGGAATGGGACCATAATTTACTAAATGAACATCATGCTCAAGAAGACTTCAAACTAACGATTGAGACCATAAACTCATGGTAAAAAATGTTTACTGAAGTAATAAATTAAGTGAGAAGGTAAACTGGCTGTGGCAGAACAAGATACCAATCCCTCCAACACGCAAGACACAATTCCCTCTGCTGAGTAAGGAGTGCTGGCATTCTGTATTGATGTTATTATCACAGCTTAATGATCAATGTTCTTTGAGGTGCAAGCGTGTGGCTGAAATACGTTTGAATTCATTACAAAGATGAATTATTGAGAAAATTATTGGAGATTTAATAATGAAACAGCTACAAGAAATGTCGATACATGTCGGTGTTACAGGTGGAGAACGTCTGATGACCAAACTTTTCATCTTTTGGTCGGCAGACTTTACATTAACTTTTAAATGAATCTTTAACAGGCTCTTTAAAAATGTGATAATGATTAAAAATTGATTTTGGGATTCCACATTTTGATATTTTATTCGACCAATGTCTATAATATTTTATATTCACTCTCCTCTGCTTCAATAAATGACATGACCATTTTATGAGAGCTAATTCTCCTGCCGGTAATTGTAAAAAATATGTTTAATGAATTTGGAAAAAAGGTCAGAATTGTGAAAAAGAGTAAAACCACTTTACCATCCAATATTGATGGCAGACACTTATTGTAACTTATTAAATTGTGTGAATAGCAGAAGGTTTACTGTTGCCACAAAGAGTGTGATAATGAGGTGTCTGAAGCGGTAAAAATCCTAAATGACTGTTGGGCTTGTAAAACTTATCACATTAGCACTCAGCATTTTAAATATGCATCTCAAAATCATATTTCACGTCTTGCCAGTTAATTTACCGGCACTCTCAGTGCTAACATGAAAGATAAAAGAGGTGAGATTAATAATAATGAAACCCAACTAGTGTCCTTTCCACATTGAAGGAGAATTTGGGGTAGCAACTTTGAATAGTTTATCAAATGCTGATAATTTCCAATGCTAGTTAATTTGACTTTCAGAGAAAACATGGCAAAGACACAGAAATTGTGAATTATTGCAGTCCACACCGGTTATGTGTTTTTAGATGCCACTAAGGCGTAAACTAAACCTAAATATCGTCACTGTAAAACATCATACAGGATGTTGTCATTAAGTTCATTCCAATATATACATATTATTTATTTCAGAAATTGAGCTCACCTAATATGAAGACTTGAAATCTTGAGTTGAGTGAATGTACTGCTGAGAGTTCACTCAACTCAATAAACTAGGTTTCAAAGAAACATGGCCAGAATACTAGCAGACTTCCCAGCATGCCTCCCAGCAGCTTTCAGGAGAACCTTATATTATTATAGTATGAAGAAAACATACATAATGAAAATGTGCTGTGTCTTTATATATGTGTAAAGTTACATTTTCTTTTCATAAAAATAAAACCCATGTTAATGAAGACTCATATTGAACTCAGTCCCTACCCCAGTGCACACATAATGTACTAACTCACTGTGATGTGTGTTAATTTAACTATATATCTCGAGTTTATTAACCTGATCTATGGTTGAGTTAACTTAAAAGTTGTGTTGTGTTTTTCAGGGGGGGCATAATACAGCAAAAAGGAGCGTATCTCTACTCTTATTTAACTTGTTTATGGTTGACTTGTCCAGGCAGTAAAATGATTGTAACAGGTTATGTGATCTTCTAATTACCTTTCACCAAGGAGGTCATGTTTTTGGTTAGAGGGATTACAGCCTGATATTCATGAAACTTGTTGGAGGGGTGTAGCATGGGCCGAGAAGAACCCATTACATTTAGGAGCAGATACAAATCACGAGGCGGATACACAAATTACTTTTCACTTTCATTAACATTGCAAGATGGCCTTGGCGGAGGTCCGTGCTCTCCAAGTGCCCTTCTAGTCAATCATGTTTTGTATTCGAATGATTTAGTATTATTGTCTCCCTGCAGTGCTGCTGTTCAGCAGAAGTTGAACATATGCTTCTTAACCTTATCATCAATAGCGTATGCCAGAAATAGTAATGCAATGCTAAAAAGACGTAAGGGGAATTCAAACCGTATATATACGTATATATATATGGTATATATATATATACGTATATATACACGGTATATATATATATATATATATATATATATATATATATATATATATATATATATATGTATATATATACATATATATATATGTATATATATACATATATATATATATATATACATATGCATATATATATGCCAATATTTTTTTATATATATATATTATAAGTGCAAATACTTCCAGAACCATAAGATCTGCATGTTATACATGTTAGCATACATGTACCTACATGTCCAGCCCTGATACTATGTATGTATGTATGTGCATTACTGTCACATGGGTAATACCACCAAAAGCTGCAAAGGAGTTGGGGGGAAAGCTGGAGTTTATTGTGACAATGAATATCGGATAGAGATGATGATGATTTTATGTTAGGGATGATTTGTTTTTTTAAACATTAACCAACCTTTTTTTTCTTGCTCTTTGATGGGTTTTGGTTCTAAAAATAAGGTGTATTGAGCTGTTCCTTTGTCAGCAGTCCATCTCTCCTCGGACTTTTTTTAACACTATTTCACATTTTATTCACAACCTTCAGGAGGCATTTAGTTTAATTTTAGATGTAAAGTGGCATCAATGAATAGAAAACAAAAATCCTTCTTCTGTTTCCTCTACAGGTTTAAACAGGATTAACCAAGGCTGGAACATATATTAGCTGGGTTTTGTGCCATTCAGTCTCCTACAACAACACCTGAGATTATTTTTACGCAACAATTCTGTGCCAACAGAACAGGTTCTGTCAAATGGGACTTCTGTTTTAGTTTAATTCCATTAAAAACTAACACTAAAACTACCTGTACTATTGATTAATTGAGTTTATATTTATTCAGCAATATTTCTGAACGTGTAAACATCAAGAGTAAAGGCTATAGGGTCCAAGCCTGATAAAACAAGTAGCCTTATGTAAGAGAATGGACACAAAGTGAAGAGATGGACAGAGCATCAACATCGCTTTGACATTTTGGCGGCGTTCAAGTCGCGCTGAATAACACATTAGACACACACACTGTTCTGCTCGCCTGTCTAGTGGTTCAGCAGTTACACACTTCCACATGGATTGCAGTCAAGCCCCTGAAACACGACATGGCAGGACTCTTCAAACAATGGATCACGCTTATGAGAAGTTCAATAGTATCTAGTTGTCAAGGAAATGTGTGTGATATGTCTGCACTAAAAATATGCGGGGGGAAAAACACGGAAAGATAAAGAATAGACAGCACGGGAGTGAAGATCAAGACGAGAAAATCTGTGACGGAGAGAATCAAATATGACAGTTTAATATGGAGATGCCACTAGTTCACTTTTGTATTTGGTCGACGAGCTGCCAAGTTGCATCATGACGAGGAGACAGCAGAGACATGAAAAACTTCAGTGTCAGTCGAGATCAAAAACATGTCAAAGTCAGGGCCAACTGCGGGGCGACAGAGGCTCGACAAAATAACATAAACTCTCTTTTTGAAGTTAATAAATCATCTTGTCAGTTGCACTTGGTTAGTTTCCACCAGTGACCTGTATTTCTCTTTGTTAAAGAAGTTTGTCTGTGTTTTCTGTTACGATTTTTTTTTTGTTGAACTGACTGATACACATGCAATTTGGGCACAGGTGATTTGTCTCTTTACAGCTCTATTAGCTATCTGCTGTTGAAAAACTCACGTACTGTTCAACGTTTCTATGAGTTTCAGAAAGTGAATTCTCAGTCTTATACAACGCTAGAAGGAATGCAATTTAAGATTGATTTTCAAAAACAAACCCCAACAAAAGATGGGAGAAAGAAAAACCTTGCAGTAATACTACTGCAACTGTAATTTAGGGGCACAATGTCCTGTAAAGTGCTTTAATAAAGAAGATACTTTGAAAGAAAAAAGTATAGCTCACATAATGAAAAGTTGTTGAAATTCTCTTTCTCTGCAGATAAATTGCAGGTTTACAAACTATTTTTCAAACTTTTTAAAGCTGGACACATCAGAATGTGATGTGAATTTGTTTTTCCCAAGGCCTGACTGGTTCAGCTTTGTTTTTAGAGTTTTTGACGAGATAGTTTTTGACTAGTAGTTTTTTCTTATATTCATATTTCTTTTTAATATATATTTTTGGCTCATTTCGGCGTCGAGAGAAGGGGCCATGCCATATGACAAGGTTCCTGGACAGGATTAAACTGGAGAGATTGCAGCTATGTGATTTTCTTCCAAACATGTTTCATCTTCATGTAATTGTATAACTTATAAGGCTTTATTGCATGGAATAACAGACAGATGCACAAATGTATTTTCAAATATTATGGAAAGGCTTAGCATTAACTATTTATGGGCAATTGTGTGAGTTACAGGACAACATTTATTATATGAGCTATCTGAACATCAGTGTTTGAAGAGTTTGGCGCGTGAAATAGAGATATTGTTTTACATTGACTGTCCATAGAGAAACAGAAGTGCATGTTTCCCTTTCAGTTAACTGTCAGTTTCTCTACAGGGAACTCTAAAAGCCACTCACGTGTCTTGATGCATCTCCCTTGACGCAGCTGAGCTTTTAGAGTAAAAGGTACAAGCCTGGGGGATGCTGACCTCTGTGCCTATGGAAAAAAATGCTGTATGTGAATGTGTGTATGTGTGTGTGCGTGTGTGTGTGTGTGTGTGTGTGTGTGTGTGTGTGCAATATAAGTGCGTGCTTAAATGTAAGGAGATCCATCTCCATTATTGGTGTGAATTGGATCAATGAGGATGTCAGTCAACCATTATCTAAAAAGGTAAAGTGATAAAACACGCCTATGTGCAGAAGATGCAGAAACTTGCCACACACACACACACACACACACACACACACACACACACACACACACACACACACACACACACACACACACACACACACACACACACTTCTGGTGAGAGTGGGTAGTTATTGGAATTTCTGTCCAATGGGAAAACTGGAGCATGTCAGAAATACATGAAGGTCAACACCGCGGAGTGGCACGGTGCAAGAGTAGATTGTGTCTTGAACAGAATGTTGCCTGCACAGGTGGACACAAATTGAGTGTGAGAGAGCCAGAGAGAAAGGGACACGCCCCTCTTTTTTAGTTCAATTCCTTGGGGAAATCACATACTGACACCTCTTCCCTCGCTGTTCTTTCACCCACTTCGTCGGCTCTTTTCTTTCTTCTCTGCCTTTTATTCCCCCCTCTATTCAAGTCTACATTCAGTAATGCCCTACAATGGAAGGACAGCAAATTGAATGGGACTGAAAAAGAATTAGCACTAAAAGACACAAACAACCCCGAAACACTAGGACACATTAGGAGTGAAATGAAGAGTGAATAGAAAAGTGGATTCTTTTCACTGTGGTTACTTTGGACTGCATTCATCTTTTATATTGCCTCCCTAAATTTGTTTGACTATCCATCCATCCATCTGCCTATCCAGCCACCTATCCATCCACCCATGCATCCATCCACCCCTCCATTCACCTATCCATACATCCAGCCCCCTATCAATCCACCTATCCAACCACCTATCCATCCACCCATCAATCCACCTATCCACCCATCCACCCATTCATTCACCCATCCATCAACCCATGCATCCATCCACCTCTCCATTCACCTATCCATCCACCCATCCATCCATTACTCATGCTCTCTCTCTCTCTCTCTCTCTCTCTCTCTCTCTCTCTCTCTCTCTCTCTCTCTCTCTCTCTCTCTCTCTCTCTCTCTCTCTCTCCTGCCTCTGCACTCACGTCCTTATCTAACTTGGTCTCGCTGGCAGTGAGATACTGCAGCGATGCCAGATGAAGAGAAAACCATCTACTCTTTTTGTAAAAATGAGCGTGGGCAGACCACCCACCTTAAGTTTTAGATAGATTGTATACATTGGCTTCTAAAACAGTGGAGAAATGTTCAAATTCTTTAAAAGTGTATTAAAAACAGGGTTGTT
Organism: Taurulus bubalis; assembly: GCF_910589615.1. Classification (NCBI taxonomy): domain Eukaryota; kingdom Metazoa; phylum Chordata; class Actinopteri; order Perciformes; family Cottidae; genus Taurulus; species Taurulus bubalis. The sequence goes on along the minus strand of NC_136598.1, from coordinate 18,084,592 downwards.
TTTCTGTTAAGGCAGGAAGGAGGAATGAGAAATGTGTTTATGTACCTACACTCCCAATTTGCTATTAACTGCCCTTCATTTTACTTTCTGATTAGTTTGTTAGTTAATTATGTTTTTCAATTTTCATGGAAGAAGAACTACAAAACCTAAATGCTGTCAAATTTCCCATAAGCCACTTACGACTTATGGCATACAGTTGCATAATCATGCTTTATTGTATATCTGCATTGCCAAGTTATACTATAGTGTTTTGGAGAACTTGACAGTTTCAAGAACTGGCCAGTCATGTAGCAAAAGCTGAGCGAATGAGATGGAGTCTGGATTACATGCCTTCGATATGGATTATGACTGCAATGAATACAGTCATTAGAGAAAACAAAAACAAAAAAAACATTACACCCATGGCAGCATGAGCTACTCATTGACATTACAAAATAACTCTTGAGGATAGGTGATGCAGTGTCATGTCATCTTTTCATAGAATGTTTTCACAAGGACATATTTTACATTCTTTTTGTATAAACATATTAATTGCTAGTTAAGTACAGGGTAATGTGAGTCGGTCATGAATAACCCTGAATCATATTTATTGCGAGTACTTACAAAAAAATCATGGAAGACCATGGCATGCTGTAATTAGCTAATCAGATTGGGCGAAACAAAGCCGTGGAATTATGATATTTAAAAACTAGGGACTGAGAGATGGAATTTCTGTGCGCAGATGGTTCAGGGACACAATTGCCATTTACCACAACAAAACCTGGAGTTTGTTTTTTTTAATTTCAAAGAACATACGACCTCATGTTCGGTCATGTGATTGGGCAAACACAACTGGCCATGTCTGTACGAAGCGAGCCAACAGTGACAAGGACTGCAGTAAAAGGTGTTCAAAGGTGGGAAAAATAATACACTAATATTAACATAATGTTCGATGGAAGAAATACAAGCTAAAGACACAATTTATTGTTTCTAGTAAATGGACTGTATTTATACAGCGCTTTTATGTGCTGCAAACGCTCTAAGACACACACAATTTAGATCCTGAATAACAACAATAACCTGCTGCAACACTGTGTGCTGCCTATCTATTGTTCCTACTCTTGTCTTGTCTTTAATTGTATTAAGTCAGCTAACAAACAGTGAATGTGTCATGATGTGTCTAAATGAATGGAGAGTGCTCAAGTGCCTACTCACTACTTGGAATTCAGCCAGTCAGTACTCACTCAATAGTTATGGAAATCCACAAACTTTATTCCTGACTGTCACACTTTTGTGAATTACAGCCCTGAAGAGTTGTTATATGCATATGAATTGAAACTGTGCATGACAGCCGTAGCTTCCGTTATTCCTCATTGAGGAAGCAAAAAAGTTGCCACACTAAATTCTGACACCGACTACATGAAACCACATGATTTACACTGCACTGCACACATAGAACAAGGGGAAGATGAAGACTTTGAGAAACAGCGGTACAGGGGAAGTTTTTTTAAAGAAAAGATAACGCTTAACTGTATGTCCTGGAATGATCCCCATTGTGCTTTTTGACACTCTATGAAAGGAAAATTGCAGTTTCACATGATCTCCGGGTCCGTGTTATTGGCCAAATCCAAAGATGATAAAATGGCAAAATTTGGATCCGTAGGTAAGAAAATGTAAGAAAGTAGCAAATTGGGAAGACCTACAGACATTCAATACACATTCAATACAATCCAATGTCGAATAAGAAATTCAGCTGTGTCACTCAGTCAAAATCACTTGAACTGGTGCCTACACACGTGTACAAGCCCCATTTGAAGGGATGACCGAAGTCCCGATGATGTAGGCTTAATAAAAAGTATACAAACAATTGTAATCACATCTAAACCAAACTACAGGCCTTGCCAACCGCAATATCCACTCAAGAAGTAAGCAGTTGAGGGAATTACACTACACTACATTTGAACTCCTTATGAAAGACAAGTGTAATTATTCTGTCTGAAAACTCTCTTGTCAGAACACCAATCTTCACTGTCAAAAAGATCAGAGATGCAGGACAACCAGATGAGATTTGTCCAAGACTTACAAGTAGTAAATGGTGCAATTCAGCAGCAAATGAAAGCAAATGGTTCTCTTGTAGTTGACTTGGCAAATGCATTTTTCAGCGTTCCAGTCCACCCAGACAGCCAGTACTGATTTACCTTCTCATTTCAAGGCAAATCCCACACGTTCTTCAGGCTGTCAGGGTGATGCAAAATCTCCAACAATTAACAATCAAGTGCATAGAGAAAAATTGCAATCTCTGCTTTCAACACCAAGAACAGCTCTTTTTCACGATGTCGACAATCTTCTCGTTTGCAGTACCACATGTGAACAATGGGAAAAAGTCACATTTCTGGGTCAGGTGATGGAAGAAGATGGCAAATCTCTCTCACCCAAACTAAGAAGCTACTCAAAATAGTCCAAAGCATGAGACAAAGGAACAAGTGATGTAATTGTTAGGAATGTGCTCGTACTGTCACTCAAAGTCATTCATAACTTTGCTGTGTTTGGGGCACTGTTGTCGGCAATTGTAAACAGGAAAGGAATCCTCGCACACAGGAAAGTAACTCGGACAGAAGAGGCAGATCAGTCTTTCAGCCAGCTGGTGGCCTTACAGTCCAATCTGACTTTAGGCGTCCACGACCTGAATAAACTGCTCTCACATTCTGTAGGTCACTTAATGGTTGAACACTAAATTTACCATGTGCCTGGAGAAACTCAAAAGAAAGACTTGGGGGTCACGCTTGACACTTAAGGCTTGAGTATACCATGTTTTATGACCCCATTTGTGCGCTCACGATCAGCCACATTCCTGAGGACACATTCAATCGTAATAAGATGAGTCAGTATCCTGCGGAAAGAGATGAAGACGAGGAAGATGGGGTTCGGCTGGAACCTCAACAAAGAAGACGCCAGGTTCCGAGAAGAAAGCCAAATCCAGTGAGAGATGGAAGAGTGAGATTCAACGAACTACAATCATCAAACAATATGCAGCTGTCCAAAGAGGAACAGCCGCCACTGCATGCAGCTCAGCCTCCCATCTGCCCATCAGAGCCGTCAGGTGAAACAATACTATAATATAAAATTAGTTTGATGTTCCAAATCAGTTTAAGTCACATAATAAAATAATCGGATATAGAAATATCTTCGACCTAAAGATCTAAATTAAATATAAAGGTACTTCTCAAACTCTCAGCTGCTCATAAATCATTTGAACTAAATTCAATGTAAATCGTTATTCAAATAATTGAATTATTCAGTCAAGGATGTGAGTCACTAATTCTACCTGGTCACATGATCCTCCTTCATTGTTATTCATTGTATTCTTCATCCTATTCATTATTCATTCCTTTCACTTTGTTTATTTTATCGTTTAATAATTTATATTCACTTTAGTAGTTCAGTTATGTAGTTAGTCAATTACATATTTAATTTATGAATAACTTGATCATTTGATTTGTGTGTATATAAAATAATAGGTCCATGTACACCTTGTGAAGAACTCCTTAGCAACCCTGAGATTTCCCAACTGGGTGGCGTCCAAAATGTACTTTTTGGACGCCAAAAAGTTCTTCTGTACTAATTTATGGGTTTATAAGTCTAACTAAATTTAATTAGTCATAATGGTTGCATATCTTGATATTAATTAATTAGTGTTTATTAAATCTGTGACCAGCAACAACGCTACATCAGGGACGACAAAGACAGTTGCTTATTTCTCAGCTAGCTTGACCCTGTTGCAGTCGGTGTGCCCATGTGCCTTAGAGCTGTTGCAATAGCTAAGAGGGCTCAATGGCCTCATGAGAAATCGTTGGTAATTATAACGTCACACTGTTGGTTCCTCATGCTGTTGCTAAGCTTCTGCTTGAACCAAAAAATGTCATCTTTCCACAGCAAGATAGCTGCATTATAATACTGTTTTGCTTGAAATGCCTGACATCCCTGTGAAAAGATGTACCGTTCTTAACCCTAAAACTCTTCATCCCACTCGAGACGATGGAGAAAAACAACTGTGTTGCGGTTATAACTGGTTTGTCTCCCAGACCAGATTTGCAGGAAACACCGCTGCCAAATGCTGACCTAGAGCGGTTTGTGACCGGATCAGCATCACGCAACCCAGAGACAGGAAAGACCCAAGCTGGGTTTGCAACGGTAACAGCACATGACACTCACATTGCACAACCCCTGCCCACTGCTTACTCGGCACAAGCAGCGGAACTTACAGCTCTGATTGAAGAATGTAAATTGCCCAAAGAAAGAACCACTAACATTTACACAGATAGCAGGTATGCATTTGGTGTAACTCATAACTTTGGCACTCTGTGGAAACACAGAACGTTTTTGACATCATCAGGCAACCCCATTGTTCATCACACACTTGTTTCTCAGTTGCTGGATTCTATTCTACTCTCAAAGTAAGTTGCTGTTTGTAAATGTGCAGCTCACGCTAACCAATCTGACCCCTTCTCTCAAGGAAATGCATGAGCAGATGCAGCTGCACAGCAAGCAGCTAAAAGGGAACTGAAACCACAGCTGATCTCACACTGGAGTGTTTGCTGAGATCCATACGTATTGGTTCACCAAAGGTTTCTCAAATGAGCTTCCCAACCTCCAAAGATGCTAATACCGTAGCTAAAGCATTAATTCAACATCCTTAAGAGCAAAGGTATTAAAGCCAGATGTGCCTTTAATACTGCGCTCTTGTTCTGATGAGACCATTGATCTCTGTATGATCAATGGTCATACAGAGATGATCCCATTTGTGAAAGCTATAATAAACTCTAGAAAAACAAAGAATTTCCACAACAAATTCCTAATCTGTCATAAATTTACTGGAAAAAAATAAAGTAGACCCAGAGGGCGGATATCTGCTGACTTCTGTGGTGTTTTATTCAACTGATTATTAATGATGCATACTGCCCCTTTAGAATCAGCAGAATCGGGTTTGTTTTTATCATGCATAGTGTAGGTGGGTGATATTTAATGGCTGCTCTGTCCTCACCATGATCAGATAGTAGACCAAACAAGTGACCCTTAAATTGAAAAGAGAAATGTACACAAGAGATGTACCTTAACGTTTACTTGTAAAATGCAAAAATGCACAAAAACTGCAATGAAACATGAACAAATAACTTGTACTAAAGAGCTCTCACCTGGAACTACGGCATTGAATATAAACCCTACACTGTAACTATCTAGACACAATACTGTTCCTGATCAAATACAGAGAATACAACAAAGTCTGCAAGCGAGTTCACACACACCACTCAAAAGAGTGCCTTCACTAACTGGGTGATCAATTTAAGCTGTCAACTCACTGCACATTCTCCGCTGCTGCAGCTTGCTCCTCATGCATGTCACACCTTCCCTGTTATCAAGTCCCTTGATGTTTGCTCTCAAGAACAGTGTTGTGAATTGAGGAACGTTAGGGATCCTGCTCCCAGTAGTTTAATTCAACCAATTCAACCACGAGCAGAAGCACACACTTGATGGATATACATTGATACAGACTGCCTGTGTATGGCCACAATACTAGAACTGTAAAACTGGTCCTCTTTGCACTCCATAAGAGATTGTGTTGAGATTGTGTTCAATTTAAAGAGTTTGCACTTACAGCATTACATGAATAGGTAGTTGGTTTCAAGTTTGACTGATGCATTATATGGAACATGTATGGACATGTCATATAGATCCCAGTACGGCAAGTCAAAACTTGCCGTGCTGGGATCTATATGACAAGCACAGGCTTTAGTACATATTGTTTCTGGATCCACTGCTGCTGCAGATTTTGAAGGGTCATGTAATACAATGGCTATCTGGTGCTGTGAAATGAGTTACAATCCATTGTCCCTGTAGTGGGTCCTCAACCACTTCATACACGGTACAGAATTATCCTACTTACATAAGTCATTGGTCCTGTGCTGCCACTGGAGAAAATTACTTTAAATCTTAAGCATTAGGTGCTCATCCACAATGGGCTTCACGGCTGTGTGTGCTTGACTCAATGGGCTGAATATCAAGCTCTTGTGTTTGCTGCTTACTGCTGCACATCAGACTGCTCGTACACTCACATTAAGTATGAAAGCAGAGTAGACAAAAAGACGCATTAAAGGTTGAAATGAACAAGGCAGGTCTTTGGGGGGAAACTATTTAATTTCCTCATGTTTAACTTAAAGTGGGATCTTGGCCACTGGTTTATGGCTGTTGTAGATGAAGTTTTTGATGAATTGATCTCTTCCGGTTATTGCTTTTCGCTGGCTTTAAATTAAGCTTTGCCAGGGACAAAAGCTCAACATGGATAATAGAAGTCTCTGTCTGCAACATTGATATTTTAGCTGCAAGTCCTGTTGTTTTTCCCTGGCGTGTATGCAGACCAACAAGGGGAACAGTGATCTGGTATCATATTATTGAACCTGTGTGGTCTGGACATGAAGGCAGGTGGACACCAGCAAAGGGCAACGAATGCAACACTCATCAAAATGCACCACTTGTATTTATCACAGTATTCATTTTCCTCCAGCAGTGAGGTCAGAGCACACAGCTCCCCTTTCTGTCTTCAAAATTAAAATCATAACATTACAGAGCACAAACTTTAATAGGCAGAACCCATCCAACAGAACCATTTTCATGTTATTAAGGTCAATCTATCTGGGGTGCTACTGTATGGAGTTTTAGGACACACTCACTCACACCCACACACATACACACAGAAACATTATAGTGGTGTTTGTTGAGTTCAAATGGCCGGTTTCCTCGTGAATATTAAGCCTGGAATTCTCTATTGCTTTTAACATGCCATCTTGGCTAAATCAGACATCGGTGCAGCTAAATGACGGAGTGATGAAGATGACAGACGCAGGTAAATGTCAAGAGGCAATTAGAGGCAGTTGCTTCTTAATTTGTTATTATTGCTTTTATTTGTTAAGCCTCACACAAACTGGATCACTGAAGGCTCGGTTTGGAGTACAGTATGTGTAAATGCGCTTGCATTGACGCAGCACAACTAAGCTTATAAAATATACACATAAGATAGTGGAACTAGGCAGCCTCTCTCTCACAAGCACAGAAGCATCAACCCCGAGGGCCCGACAAAATTAATCCTCACATCTGTTCTGCTGCAGACTGAGAAGAGATTAACCTGCTGCGTTTACTGCCTCATTGGCTCACACGCATGAACCAATACACACACACACACTCAAACAAACCGGTACGACCTCACTGACTAAGAACATTCATAGAAAAACAGAAGTTATTCTTCTCAACACAATTAAACCTAAAAACAACAAGCAGCTCCTGCAGGTGGCGCTGCACACGCTGAATGTTCCCCAGCAGCTCAATCACAGATAATATTACAGTATTGGTTGCTATTTACCTTTATAGCTGTAATTGAGATCTGCAGGGAATTTATGTCGGTCTGGACATTGTTAAGGTCGTTGTTTGCTTCTGGCCTCGGACGCCCAGGTTTTAAAAATAAATTGTGCACAACTTCTGACTTTTGGAGTTTACATTTAATGAGTCTCAAATTACCTCCACTGAAGTTAAAAAAATAAATAACAGAGTAGAAGAGAATGGAGCTAATGCAGGTTTATCAATGTGTATGTGCATGCTGAGAACATGGGTACTGATTTTAATATAATTATTATTTAGTGGGTATTCTCTTCCATTTTATTTTTATATTTTTTAGCAAATGTGTTTTATTTTCCATAAGCTATGACATTCTATATTCTATTACTGCTTCAAAGGTGCTATACAAATGAAGATGATTATTATTACTTTATTATTAGTATAACTATTATTATTGTTATTGGTGACGGTTCAGCAACGAACCATTTACAAATGCACAAAGGAGAGGAATGCAGTTGGACGAGACTTTCAGCAACATAAACTGAAGGCGGAAATGCGTACGTGGAGGGCTGACTCAGAAGCGCTTTAGCACTGTAACAACAGAAACACACATAAATATGTAGAAACAAACACACACTAGCCGGTATCACTAAAGCTTGAAACAGTAAAATTGTGAATATGTGAATTTATATTTGCCCTGCATCACAATGGCATCAATTATAAAGCAAGTATTTCTTCCTTAAATATATTGTAAACGTGGTTGTTTATCCCTTTCTTGTATGAATGGCTACATTTTAGCTTGGATGTGTGACATTAGTGTGTGTGCACATGTGCCTGCGTCTCTGTGAGTGTGTATCTATCAAGGTAATTGGATCTGAGCACAACATGTCAACACTGGCAACCAATCAAACGTTGTTTTTTTTCTGTTTTACTGGCAACAACATTAAAGCCCTCTGCAATACAAAACACAAATGGAGACACACGCACCAACAACACACTCTTGAGCTCAGACTGTGTACAAACATACACACGCACACACACTTGAACTAATATTGCTTGATGGCATGTATGAGGATACAAAAAAACAGACATTTTAACATGTAGGTATCTGCTTGTCACAAATCATACAACATAAAAGAAGGAGAAAGACACACTAAAACGAGATGTGGAGAGAGAAAAAAAGGCCGAACGAAATGACGCTCACTGCTGCAGGGTTTGCAAGAACAAGATTTGCATCAACTCACAAAAAGATGCGGCATCTTCACACACACACGCACACACACACACACAAACTCCAAGGTAACAACACACAAATAGAGACCGCTGTGTAAAAAGCCCGCCATTCAAACAACAATGTCACTCCTTTAATTTCCTCCCTTTCATGTTTATTGCTGTGTTGTGTTTTATCTTTCCATCTTTTATTTGAGCGCTCACAAACACACAGGCTAGTAATAAGTATATTGCCCACTCAATCAACAGAGAAACACAGAAAGCTGCAGCAACAGGAGCTGAAACTTACCTCCTCATGACAAAAGTTACTCGTTCCCAAAAACAAGAACGGTCAGGGAAAGAGGCAGTGAAGAGGACATAAGTGTGTGTGTGTGCGTGTGCATGCGTTCGTGCGTGCGCGCGCGCGCGTGTGTGTGTGTGTGTAAGAAGGTAATAAAGAGGGAGATCGAGGGACAAAGAGGAAAATATAGGATGAAAATAAAAAAAAGAGGAAGACTCATTACATGAAGGAAAAACCAGAGTGGAGTATACTGAAGGGAGTGTATCACAGTGGCTGTAGCTGTTACAGGTTGGACAAAAAAATTGACGGAAGAAGGAAGAGAGATGAGGGCAGAGGGCATGAAGCACATAGCATCCTGTTTTTCAGAGAGAGGAGAAGAGTAAATCCTACCTGGAGTTGTTCGGACAACGTGGTGGACTGTCTTCGAGTTAGGGCTGGAGCTGAACTCTCCTCAGGGCGCAGAAACACTTGCTGACCGCGTCTGCGGGCATCAAAATAACAGTCAGGACCCTCTGTACGAGTGTGTTTGTGTGTTTGAGTTGTCCGCTGTGCACACATGGAGTCAGCTGTTACAGTCTGAGTGATAAGCTGCCGGCCAAAGAGTAGTTTAACACACACACACACAATAACTTATCTTCTCCCTGAAATGAGAAGTGCAGGAATTTAAAAAGGCGTGTGTGTGTGTGTGGGAATGTAGGGGAAAAGGTAAGCGTGTTTACGTATGTTTGTGTGTGTGTGCGTGTGTGTGTGTCTGTGTGTGTGTGAAGTCCTTACAGGTCCTTTCCTTTCTTCCTCTCGAGCGCAGTCATGTCATCTCCACCTGTCGTACGCAGAGAGAGCGCTGGAGTCACACACACATTCACACACACAACGACGCTCCGATACACACACTTGCGCCGGCAGGCTGAGACACACACTGGGATGCTTACACTGTGAGCTGCAACGCATAGAGTGAACACAGTCCCTCCTCCTCTCTCCTCTCTCCTCCCACCCCTCCCTCTCCCTCTTTCACTCTCTCGCTCTCTCTCGCTCTCTCTCTCTCTGTCTCTGTTCCTCCTCTGGGTCTTACTGCCTCCCTCAACCCTCTCCATGATTCCCTTTCCCACTTTCAGTATATGTAAAGGGTTGATCACTTTGACCACATGGGAAGCAAGTGAGAGAGAAAGAGAGAAGGTAAGATGTTTTCAATGTTTCTGACTTAGAGGTAATAGAGGTAACTGTTTCTAACAGGTCAGAAAATTATTACATCAAAGTGTCGCTTTTATAAACTATCAACAAATTACAATTGTATTGTCTAACCCAAGGTGCATTATACCTTTACTGGACCTTTCCGTCATATCAGTAGATGGAGTTTATTTGTCAACTGCTGAATGTTTTTTTTTTTATTGAACACTTTAAAGTTGCCAAATTTGAAATATAGCAGCAAACAGCTATTTGTTATTTAAATATAGAGTTGAGTGATGTCTGGCTGCCATACGGCAATTACGCTGTTAGCACTGTCCACGCTGTTAACAATGTCCACGCTGTTAGCACTGTCCACGCTGTTAGAACTGTTTACGTTGTTAGAACTGTCCACGCTGTTAGAAATGTTCATGCTGTTAGCACTGTCCACGCTGTTAACACTGTTTACGCTGTTAGCAATGTTCATGCTGTTAGCACTGTTCATGCTGTTAGCACTGTCCACGCTGTTGGGACTGTCCACGCTGTTAGAAATGTCCACGCTGTTAGCACTGTCCACGCTGTTAACACTGTTTACGCTGTTAGCAATGTTCATGCTGTTAGCACTGTTCACGCTGTCCACGCTGTTAGAAATTTCCACACTGTTAGCACTGTCCACGCTGTTAGCACTGTTCACGGTGTTAATGCTGTTCGCGGTGTTAGCACTGTCAACACTGTTAGCACTGTTCACACTGTTAGAAAAGTCCACACTGTTAGGACCAATCATGCTGTTAGCCAACAGCAATCATAGATATGCGCTGAATTTCTGAATTTAACACATTTATGGACTATTATTATTGGCTAGTAAATGAACGTTCAAGTGAGATTGTTTTGTTGTTACGTTTATGTTGTCCTCTTGCGGCAGCAATAACAAATGCTATTTAAATCATTTGATTTCATGCAGACTTTGAATTTGTGATTTTTCTTAAACAATACATTTCTGGAAATTAAAAAATTGCAGAAAAAAATTAACTAAACCCTAATGTATCCCAACCAGCCCAACATAAACAACATTCATACAAAAATGATAAAATAACATAATATAAGATTGAACGGATGTTCACCACCACACCTCAATACATGTGATCAGCCTGGAGATTCATCATATCAGCACCAATCTGCTGCAGGAAGCATCTCGTTTTGCTGACAGATCCGAGGCGACATTGGTAGTGACGGGACATTTAGCATGAAGCTGTACAATAGGTGAATATGACTGTGTAATGGAGTTCATCAATCTGACAACAAACCCCAGAGCCATTTACTAAAAACAAACTTTCCAGCAGCTATGTGCACTCACACACACAATGTCATGTCATATCACATGAAAAATGTATTTGTTAAGCGGCTGTTTTAAGTCAACGCTGCTTGTGATTCTTATGATTTCAGATTTTGACTGCTATTAACTTTGAAGGTTTTTTAAATGGATTGTGGCTTCAGATAAGAATGTTGTTGAGCGTGGTGTTTTCAAGGCGGTGCTGTTTAAATCGCATATTTTTAATCACCCAAAAAAGGTATTGACTAAATACATTTGAAGCTATCGCAGGCAAACAGTCACAGTGTTGGATTTAAAAACCAGCTGACAAAAGCAGCTTCTCTAAATCAAATTAAGTGAGCCATTTTGGTAAAAATGTTGGAAATTGTCCTGACTGGGAGAAGATACTGTCATTTGTTTGGGAAAATAATCAAAACAAAGTACTCTTGTGACGTGTTTACTGGAGGCTGAAAGTACCTGAAATAAACTTAAAGCACTCAAAATCTTTTTTAATATAGTAAACTTAGACTTGGCTTGTTCCAATGCTTAATTGAAACTGTAACATACATGACATATTGAAACCAACACTTTTCATTTCTGTTGATTAAATTAAGGTTAAATCAAGAGGAAGAGGTGAAGAGAGTTCACAGAGGTAGTCAGAGGTTTATCCTAGGTTGATAGAGTCATGTTGGAGTGAGTGAGCTATTATTATTAAATGCAGTCATATCCCAGTAAACCCCGAGGCTGCCTGTTTTGTAAATATGGTCAAAGGTTATTCCAGTCCAGCAGAACCTCAGACTATATTGACCAGTGTTGGGTAATAGCAGCAGGATACACAGAAAGATAATCAGCACTGCACACGGTTTCATTTTATCAATTCTGTAGAGCTTGCTTGAACACGAACACACACATACCCGCACCCAAGCCCTGACCTCCCTCCCCCCCCACTCCCCCAGCCCCCCTACCACACACACACACACACACACACTCACACACACACACACACACACACACACACACACACACACACACACACACACACACACACACACACACACACAAGTAGGAGAGCAGGCCCTCACTTATCCTCAGGAAAACACAGAAGAGCCAGAAAATAGGTTAGTTCAAAGCAAATTGTCCTCAAAGACTCTCTCTTCATCTACTGTGGACTCTGTGATCTAGATTACCTTTTAAACACACACACACACACACACACACACACACACACACACACACACACACACACCATGTCGCTGCTGCGTAATTTAGCTGACTAGAGTATTGATCCCGAGCTTGTGATTAAAACAGGGACAGTTTTTTCTGCTCAAATGCAATCAACACACAAACCGACCGTGTGATCCCTTACTCAATGCTCAGCTGCACACACACACACACACACACACACACACACACACACACACACACACACACACACACACACACACACACACACACACACACACACACACACACACAGTGAAACAGCATGAATAACTACAGTGCAGAGCAACATCATTAGCAAGCCGTGGACCTGGAATCTGATTAGGATACGGCTAGTAACCTTGGTCTGCTCTGTGTGTGTGTGTGTGTGTGTGTGTTTGTTTTGAGAACACAAGGTATGTCGACATGTATATGTTGTACTGTGATGTAGTTTTCTGTGTAAATGATGCTCATAAAATATTTTGATTGAAAGTGCATATGTACGTAAATTTCTTTTTGTGTCTGTGTGAGTGAGTGATGAGTGAGTGAATGTGTGTGTGTGTGTGTGTGTGTGTGTGTGTGTGTGTGTGTGTATGCGTGTGTGTGTGTGTGTGTGTGTGTGCGTGCATGTGTGTGTGTGTATTGACCCCCATAAAGCAGTGGAGTGATTGAAAGGTCTGAATGGTGAAGGTGCACTCAGAGGAATAGGGCTAATCTACATAATGGTGGAGCTATATTAACAGCATCCTGATATGCACACGCACACACACATCTAGGGGTCGTTTGAACGAAATGCTGCAAAGGATGTATATTATATAGTATGTTTATTTGAATTATACTAGCTCCTCACTTAAGAGTATTGTTAAAAAATATAATTTAAGGGCAGTTTTTAATGCAGGTTTAATTACATATTTGTTCATTTTACTCATGTGATCAGAATAACTGATACATGCCTTTCAAACATGAAACATCTCTTTCACTTCATCCCAGCTTGAAAGGGATCTGCAAAGTCGTTGGCATCATCTTGGAACAATAGCAATTCCTCATCTTGAGGTGGCAGCTGCCATTTGTCAATGAATTAACATACAGAATAAACGTGTTTTTTTATTGTGTCATACAGTATCGACAAGTATGACATGCCGGTCTTTGTTTCATAATCTTGGCCACACAGTAAACGCATTATTCTCTTCTTTCTCTCCTTCTGGATAAACGATTATCTCTTCAATGCACATTACTAACTCTACTTTCTTTTTTCATGGATCATGGCTGCCTGGAACCGGTCCTGCCGGCTGCCATGGCCCTGCTGATGCCCCAGTGAAAGGGTTTTTACTATCTTTATTGGGGGAGTTTTTCCTGATCCGATGTGAGGTCCCGGGACAGGGATGTTATGTGTACAGATTGTAAAGCCCTCCGAGGCAAACTAGTATTTGTGATGTTGGGCTATACAAAATAAACTGAATTGAATTGAATTATATCCATGGCACTCATTACTTGCATCGAGTTATTTGTATTATCTGTCAGTCCATCCATTCTGCTAACACTGATGTTCACATATCCAACAGAACATACAGTGCATTCATATTCCTTTCATGTTAAATATACAAGAGTAAATGAGCTGTTATCTAATCCGTCTGTACGTAAGTATGTACTGTGAGTTTGGGTGGGCGTGGAGCAGAGAAAAAACAAGGTTACCGGTGTGATTCCCGCTGGGATCGTCAATGCTGAAAATCTAGGCACTTACAGAACTGTAAAGTGGCTTGAATAAAAGTGTTCACCACATGGTGTCTGACTAACAGTTTAGAGAAAAGTGTGTCCGAGTGTGTGTGTGTGTGTGTGTGTGTATCTTAAGCTTATTGTTACTCATAATTAATTTCCTTAAACAACACAAGCAGTAAAACAACAGCAGGAAAGCGACAATGACACACCCTACTTTGGAAAGTCACGCAGGCATACACAATCACACACTGAACAGCGGGCTGCACTGTTTGTATTGATAACCTATTTCAACAGGGCAATGCATTTGTGAACCTGACTACTCCTTAAGGCACGGCCCTTTGAAACAATGAATCTGAATGCAACAAGCATTAATTCCCCTGTCAATGGCATGTGGAAAAATGCAGCCAGCGAACTAGGCAAGACAAAAGCCCCATTACCAACCCAAACATTACATATTAAACTGTACTTGCAGCATATGACTACATCATTTGTTTGCTGAATAGGATATGCTGCTGTGAATGTTTAAAAAATAATACAAAATCTTCCATTTGCCTGAAGGACACTGCAGCAGCCTGGACACCACCCATGCTCCTGTGTTTTAAATCAGTAGATCAAGGAAAGTGAAAAAGCATAAGTGTTTTGTAAGCAAAGGTCTTAAGATGACTCATAACTTTTTAAGCACTGCAGAATGTGCTCAATTCACACTTAAATGTTCAAGGTAGGTGCGTGGGCTCTTAATGTAAAAAGCTACATCCTCTTGTTCTGCACTGCTACAGCATCCGTACATAGTGTCACGACATGTAAATCATCCACACACAAAGAAATAAAAAACCTTTCTGACTTCTATTCATCAAAAATCACAAAGCTGCTTCACATCACCATTTTGAAAGGCTGGTGGGTTGTTGCTATGTGAGTTAGAACGTTAGCAACCTGAACAGTTTATAAGCCAGTTTCCATACCAACATGCCCCGTCTCCTAACCATAGTCCATCTCAGCAGCATTAAGAAGTGAGTAGAGGCAGATGAGAGGATGAGAAAATGGAAAAGAGGAGAGGAAACTGCTCTATAGAAATCTCTATATAGTCCACCTGCTGAGCGTTTATGAAATTGGAGGCTATTAGGCAGGTTTTCTGTCTGTAATCCATCTTTCTTTTTTTTCTCCAAAGTAAATTTACGGGAGTTTTTAAAATTCTGACTCAGCTGAGAGAAAATCGGGATTGCTTTGTCCATAATTGCTTTTAAACACTCAAAGGGAAGGTTGAGTGCACAAAATGGGGATGGGGGTCATTTGCTGAGCATTTCGAGTAATGGTGACGAAACTAACGCAGAGCTTGGGGCGAGTTTATCTGTTTTTGGGCACAAGATCTAGCAAAAGAGGACGAGCAGTCTTTTCTAGGATTCCAGGAGCAAAACAGTCGGTCACATGTTCTGTCGGCTTTGTTCTGTGATCGCTCTTTCATGACTCGAGTGGCCGCTATTTAACAACTGGTGTGACCTTGGTCCCCCAAACAATAAGGATATCATAACTGATCCTTTGATCCATGTGAAGGTCACTGTCACTCACAGCGAATGCAGACAGGCTCTGAGTGGATTTACAGCAACAACACCTCGACACTGTTATAAACGTATAGATGACAGATGATCACTCTCTAATGAGATACTTAGGACCCGTCAATTGATCCTCCTACATTACTAATGTCTAAATTGCACAACTAAAGCCAGATTACAGGTCCATCCCACCGTATTCAGTGTCTTCATGATACGTCTGCTCCTCACGTTTACATAAAGAATGTAAATCTCTTTTTACTATATCCAATGATAACATGTTGGGGAAACAGTTTTGGGATGTCCTTTCTGCAATTCAAATGTGCAACAACCTGACAGTCAAAACAACTGATGTTGTAAATTTGAACAGCTGGCAAAAATGTCTGTTTTGGAGGCTCCGAGGTGTTCCTCGCTAACGTTACAACTGCTGATCTGCATCTATTCTGTCTCACAGGTTGGTTATGAGTACAGTCTGCATGTCTTTATATTGCCGTGGTTCTAACAGGGTGCCCTCGATCAAGTGTGTATATGTTGTAATGGATTACTTTAGTAATACTTACTCATTCTTTATAGATTAGTAAGAAGCCAGTATCATCAGAGCAACAGTTGCCAAGTTGTGATAGATCCTCTTGGTTTGTATCACCCTTGCATCTTTTTAGCTCGCACTTTAATTCATCAGGAACACCACCTCCGATGGACCTTGATGGATGCAAGTTAGACCCACCGCCAACTACATTACTAAATGGGTTTAAAAGTTAGTAAGTCATTAATACAGGGCTTTTAAAGCGATGCATCAAGTCGGCAGTCGTAACTGATAGTAAGTTGGTGATAATGGAATTTGTCTCTGAAGATTTTTTCCCAGAAGGATAGTCAAATGCTTCACTGGAGGAGTCAGCTGATGAAGCAGGAGGATAAACACCAGTCAAAAGGATTTTTCACAGTCTGGCAACCCAAAATGTGTCCACCCTAATGGCTAGCTAGTCTATGAAGTATTAGTAAATGATTGACTAACCCTAATGATGCCATAAAGTTACAACTTTACAAGTCTTCACAAAGAATGTCTCTCTGAAAAGTGGCAGAGGGTAGGGATGCCGAAGAAAGTACTTGCAAGGAACTGATCTTTCTGCATATATATAGAGAAGCTGCTCCCACTTGCACTCTTTGAGAAAGCGGATTAGTAGTGTGCAGGACAGAGCTTGTGTCTTCCAGTAAGTACGCCCCCCCCCCCCCCCCGAAAAAGAAAAACATCACAAAATGTGCCTGTGTGTAAAGGAGAGCTCTTTCCTGTCATAGTTAGCGTTTTCCTTCTTGATGTGCTTCTCAACATTGTTTAGGCACACCATGATCGTCAGTGTAGCCTCTGGTAATGTCAGCGCCAGCTAAGAAGCCTAAAGGCGTCTCCGTTTTGTGTCTCATGTGTTGTTACATGAACACATGCATGCTACAAAGAGTAAAAACACACACACACACACACACACACAGGTCAAATGGAAAGTAAGTGAGTTCAGCTGATAAATCTCTAGCAGTGAGAAAGGTAGAAAAAGAGAACAAGGTTAAAAGATGTAGGAACAGGAAACAAAGAGAGAAAGCAGGAGAGAAGCACTGCACCAGCAACAACAACAGCTGTGGAAAGAACCGAAAGAATAATAGATGGAGAGAAGTCATGCAGGGGCAGTGAAAAAAAGAACCAAAGAAACACCGCAGCAAACAAACACAATGTATTCCACCCTTTCACTCTCTCTATGTTATATATCTTTTTCTACTTTCTTTGCGCAAAATGTGTGTTTGGGAATGCAAACTGAATATTTGTGTGATATTTGTGTACTGGTATTTACACGTGTTTGCATATGTGAGCCCTGCTAGTAACCAGATAGATCAGACAAAGTGTCTGGACACATTTGTACCTCTGTGCTCTCTTTATCTCTTCATTTCTCTAATGTAATTGGTATCAGTTCAACCAATCAGAATCTGCGAGCCTGCGAAGGCTGAATAGATGCTACAAGTGGTAATCATAGTGTGTGTGTGTGTGTGTTTGCATGAGCGTGAAATAACCACACTGACTCCGATTTGTTGCTATGGCACCACATCTTCCTGAGGTGCAAAAATCACAGAACAATTTATACCCACAATCTCTTCTCTATAATGAAGCAATGAAAGCACTGACCCTGGCATGCTCACATGCTCACACACACACACACACACACACACACACACACACACACACACACACACACACACACACACGCACACACACACACACACACAGTTTTAGAAACTTTACTTCTGAAAGAGAAAACTCGACCCTTTGTTAGAGATGGTGCATCAGAACTAACCTCAGAGTTATTAAGGAGAATAACCATGTTTTCAGAAGGAAAATGTTTCTCAGTTATCGACACATTTGTACAGTGTATGTGGAATTAACTCCCAAACAAAAATCCTGGTATAACAACAAAGTCGGTTTTAGGCCTTTTGTTTGAGAGCAGAAGTCTGTTTTGTGTTATGCACAAGTAAGACTGCAGAAATATCAGAAGGGAATTCTCTTTACATGTAAAATAATGATGCAAGCTATTTTACAACACGGAGGAGGAGGGGGGCAAAGAAGACACCAGGATGTTGTTAGAGTGTGTAAAAGGTTTATGGCACCTCGAGATAAAACGGAAGATCTTTGGAAAGTCGTAGTAGTGAGTAGTGGTGGTATATTAATAGGTTGTGTTATGTTTTGGATCTTTTGATCATATCACACAATCTTTCTCAGCTCACAGAATTTGTCCAGTTTCCATGAAATGTAAAATGTTCAAATTGTGTTAATGTTGCTTACAGAAATATTTGGTATAAAGAGCCCAGATGGGTGTACAGCTGAAAACTCCACATTTGTGTGAGAGCGAGTGGACGCAGAGCGAGGAGAGTAATGACAGAAAACTGAAAGCAGTCAGAGGAAAGGCAGCCATTTCATTAGTTTGAGCACGACTGAAATTAAGTCCTTTGAAGCTGTGACGCAGAGGGACAATCAACAGGTCAACACAAAAGAAACACTATCCAGGCCTGAATACACAATGCCAGTTATGGGCTCACCACAACACACGCACGCTGCCTCAACATGTCAGAAACGTACATGACAGTTACACACACACACACACAACCTCAACATACAGCCACGCCTAAATAAACAGACTGCAGTCACACACGTTTGACCTTGCTCATCTCTGGCCTCTTTCTGCCTCTTCCCACACATTCTCACTTTCCCTCTTCCTTCCTTCTTTCCTTCCTCCACTCATTTGTCTTTTTCTTTCTTATAATATTCTCTATTTCTTTTTTGTCTGTGTTTTCACTGCAGGTGTGTTATGTCAAACACATCAGTGCTGCTGTCAGAGCGCCCCCAAGTGTAGAAAAACATACACTACACTCAGCAGTGCAGTGGCTTGACTGCAAATGAAATCAGTTGCATTGAAATTAAAACATTCTAGAGGCGTCTGATCTGCATTTAAATTCAATATATGACTTAATATATATATATATATATATATATATATATATTCCTTTTTACTTTTTTCTCTTTCCTTTTAATCCATGTCTTAAGAAAATAAATGCTTACATGGCGTGTGCTCTGCATTTGCTCAAGAGAATACAAAGCAGTAAATCTATAACCTTGAGTGGTTAGTTCTTAAGAAAATCCCCACAGCACCTGAACACACCGCATTAGCGCTCTTCATTCTCAGTTGGATTGTTGTCAAACGTACCGCTCCTTGCTTTATGAAGACTAACGACCACAATGGAAACAAATCTCAAAATATTCTTGACAATTTCTCTCAAGGGTACAATAATCATACAGTGGAAATGAAGAGCAACTTCTGATGCCCCCGCATTAATTACAACATCGGTCCACCACCTAAAAGCAAACTTCAAAGTTGTTTAAGTGCTCTCCCTTTCTCACCCAATCTCTCTCCCACACAAACACACAACACACAGAATTGCACTTCTCTGTACGGACTGCCAATGACCTTATTGTTTCCATTTTAAAAGGGTAGAACCGGGCCTTAAAGAGAGTAAGAATTAAACATTATGTAAAAAGCAAAACAAGACAAAAAAGCAACAAGACAAAGAAAGAAAAAAGAAAAACAAGACAAGAAAGCAGGAAGTCTAATCCATTGAGAGGCTACAGTGCCAAGTAGGCCAGATTTACATTGCGGTATGTTGGCACTCACACTGTGAATGCATGTGCTGACTTTCTTTCTAGCTTTCTTATCTCATCTTCTCTTTGTTCACGTTACAGTCCCCTCATCTTAGTGACATTTTCTCTTGGGTGAATCTGATTGACTATGACATAAGTAGCGTAAGATCTCGGGCGTGAACAAGCGCATGCATTTATGCTTATATATGTGCATGCGTGTGTGTGTGTGGGTGTGGGTGTGTGTGTGTGTGTGTGTGTGTGTGTGTGTGAGTGAGTGTTCGGAGCTATAGTCTCTCAGCAGGAACTCACTCCAGCAGGGAATCCTCAGTGACATGATATCAAGGTTTGAGTTAGCGCTGTATAATCTTCTATTTGAGTGATTTGTAATTTCACACATTTCATCACAATAAAGATGTATATCTTGTTATAAAATCAAGAAAACAAATGGGGAAACTTCCCGGGAATTCTGTTTTGGGGTAATCTTTTCCAAATGTGTTTTCCATCTAGGGACCAATCACATGTATGTATCAGGCTGGAAAACACTGGTCTAAAACAACCACAGATATTAAAGGAATAAACAACCACTGGATAAACCGTAAGGCAAAATATTTGTTATCCACAACGTTGCATGGCACAGGCCCATCACATTGCCACCGCCAGTTTAAGTGTTTCACCAGATTATAGTTCAGATGGTACTCAGTAGTGTGTACCAGATTACATTTTGAGAGTGACATTCTCAATCCTGCACATCACAGAGATTAAGGATAAGGGAAGTGATTCTCCGTCATGATTAAAACACTTTATCTCATGATTACTGCAGCCAGGCCCTGCTCATGGCACTCAACGTTAAAGTACTGACAACGTGTGATAGTGAGAGAGGATGCATGTGTAAGTGGAGCCCAGTGTGTGTGTGTGTGTGTGTGTGTGTGTGTGTGTGTGTGTGTGTGTGTGTGTGTGTGTGTGTGCCCAGCACTCTATCTGCCTGTCCAATCTCCTCAGCCGAGGAAATCAGAAATCATTTTCTCTCCAATTTGCCTCACCTGTCATCTCCTCCCTCTTTCTCATCTTCACCTCTCTATGTCTCTCTCTCTCTCTCTCTCTCTCTCTCTCTCTCTCTCAACCTAAAATATGCCACTAAAGCCGATTTTATTTTCTATTAGTAACACGCTTTCCACATAAATGCTTTTTCAGCGCTTGATGGGATTGCTAGAAAATGATTTGTTTCCGCCTTTTGTGGCCCTTCAATACTTCCCATCGTCTCAGTACCAACACCTGTTTCCAGAGAAACACTTGCTCAATTACACACGCACACATGCAAACATCTTCATCTTTTTCAGTCGGTGATCAAGGCGATGACAAAAGCCGTGCTAGAAACCTGCTGTTTCCATGGTAACATGGTCATAACAACCTTCGCCTCTCCTCCTGGTAAAAACAGACTTCATTCTCTACTGAAAACTCTCTTTATCCCTCCTCATCACTTCCCTTTATCTCATTTGTCTTCCAACTTTCTCTTCTCTTCCATCTCCTCGATTTTGTTTTCCGTCTTTTTCCCTAATGATGGGAAAAAGACGAAAGAAAAAAAATAATTGCTTCTCTGCATTCTTGCCGCAACTCTTAGCACCTTTCAGCCTGCATTTCCCTTGTTACATTCTCTTATACTTTCCTGCATCTACGACACACACTATCAAGCCTAAACAATAGTAGTAGAGATTGAGACATGTGTGACACCAAGACAGACCAAAAGACAGCTCGGAGGAAAGAAATCAAAGAATCTGGTAATGACAGCATCGTAAGCGTAAAGGATGTTTTTTACAGCAAAATCAAGATTTTTTTTGTGCCCCCAGTTTAAAATGTGCTTTCCCATTAATACATTTAAAGCCAACCCCTGCAATACAATGCATTATGATACAACAACATGCAATACACTGATGATGTAATACTTTGCACATTTTCACTGAAACGCTGCTTATATGTTACATTAAGTGCTGTGTATCGGCAAGAATCTGACATTACAATGCGTATCATGATATCGAGGTTACGATAAAATATGTTATCAAGGCATTATGTGATTATTTAAATCTAATTTAAGGGCCACAGTGTAAAGAGGGGGCTCTGTTGAATTCACCATATTAAGGAAGTCTTGAACCTGAACCACCGTCTGCCACGAATCTTTGTATTTAAACTAGTAATACAAAATGTATACACTTTTTTAAATAATTTCGCAATACTGAAGTGTATCGCTTACCCCCTATTTGTAACTGCTTGCAAGTATGTCAGAGAAGGGTCTCTATAATAAATAATATGAATTAAAAAAAGTCTTGCCTGCAAAAGCAATTAATTAATTAATTAATTAAAGTAAATCCATCACACATTTACGTTTTGCTGCCAACATTAAACTGGACCACCAGTGCTACTTTAGTCCACTGAATCCCGCCACAGTGACTGTGAATAGCTCACTCTTCTGCTCTATCTTTCATGAGGAAAATGAACATGGCCAACATGTTCCAGATGAACGCACCCTGCTGGACGTACAGTAAAGCTACGACTGAGCCAGTTGCTTCCAGTTTGCTGCTTAGAGGTGAGTCTGTCTTTTCTTGGATGTTCTCTTTGCTCTCCCACGGGAGGACTGACGAATAGAGACAGACGAGACTACAGAGAGCAAAAACTCTGGAGGAAACATGAGAGAGAAGCACGGCGCAAAAGGAGACACAAAGGAAATCTTCAGATGATAAAAGAATGAAGGTTACACATGTCCTCCCAGGTTTACTGCGTATTTCAGTTATAAAACATGTTTCTGATATAAGTCAGTTTAACCATTTATTGAACAGCATCAGACTGACACATGGTTTGGAATCAGAATAACGCCCCCACATCTGTTTTGTGTCATTAGAAGTATCCTGACTAAAGGCAGAGTCAACAGGATTTTATTTGAGTATTTGAGTATTTGACTCTACTTCCTCCTTTTAATTTCTCCCAGTGTTACCAACAGTAAAATGTTGGCAACTTTTTTAGATTCAATATGAAAACGTGAAGGAAAGCACCCACGCTTGACACCTCCATACGCAGAGGAAGTGTTCAATTAACTTGCTCAGATGAGAGAGAGAGAGAGAGAGAGAGAGAGAGAGAGATACAGAAAGAGGGTGTTGGGAAAAAATGATTGAACTGTCACTCCGCTCTAAACTCAGTTGTGGATGCAAATAAGTTGAAATTATTTTGGAAACGAGTGTCTGTGTGTGTGAGACTCTGTATGTAAATTGATATGTAAATGTGTGTGTATCTGTAATTTTGTGTATGAGAGTGTGTGTGTGGGGGGACGGGCTGAAAAAGAGTTCTCCGAAAACTCTCTCAGTTTATCTTTTCTCCTCCTCGCCTCTCTCTACCTATTCTCTCACTTCCCTCTCTTTATCTCTTCACCCACCTCACTCTCATGTGTACATTCCCTGTTTCATCATTTTGCTGACATTCTTATCCAGAGCGACTTACATTAATGCAAACAGTGGAATAAAGTCAAAGCTCATCAGCAAACATTAAGCGGCAGCTTTGACACGCTGCTGTACACACCCTGACTTCACCACAGATCAATGAAGGCAGAAGTCCAAAGTCATGGCAGGATTAGCGCAACTTTGTGTCTTTAAATTCAGTGTTTAACCTTCACTGCAGAGGCTTCCTAATGAGTTGCATAATAGTTTTGATCAATAGAACAGCACATTCATAATGACCTATTCAGGGCCTAACGTCAAGAGCCAACACACGTCTTCCTGTGGCTGGCTGAGAGGTGTGGCCGAACGGGCCCAAAATCCAGCTCCATGTCACGCATGCACAAATGTGTGTGCCAGAGCACAACGCACAAGCACTCACACCTAAAAGATAAGACAAGTCGGTTGTCAGGACCTTTCCAGACCCATGCGACGGCTCCACAAATGCGATGTGGTTACGGCTCGATAAAGGTCATGATCATTAGGGAAAGATCCCCGTCTTTGTTCCATTATCTCTGGTGTCAACGTCATACACTTTGCCCACAGTTCACCCAGACCTCCCATCTGAAAGCCTTTGAGACAGTATAACAGCGTCATACTCACGTCTCCGCACTGCCACAAAAGGTTGTGTACCAGGAAATCGTAGACAGGTGTTAGAGTGTAATGCAGCATGTAAAGTGAACGGCTAATGAATATAGGTTTAAGAGTGTGATGTCAGCAAATGTTTTATTGACTCACGGTGTAAGTTGTCAATGAGTAAGTGCGGCAACACTACCAGGAGTGTGAAGGAGATGTCAATCAATCATAGTCTCCACATGCCCATACAGTTCTGAGAGGAAGTGTTTCATTGGTGTGGACTGTGGAGCATCTTTAATGCATATTGATACTATAGCTGTGTCCAAAATTCAACCCACATTCACAATGTCCATGCACAAGGCTTGTACAATCTCACGATGCAATGCGTCACCATTTATGTTTTTTTCCTGCTCACTGTGGAGGAAGTTATTGAGGTTCTGTGAGTGAGTGTGGTTCAACATTGTCGGATGAATAAACGGGGCCTGTCCCAATGTGTTACGACCTGCTCATCTATGCCAGTAAGTTACCAAACGGGAAACTTCTGTATACATCTCTCTTTGAGCACTAGCAGTGTTTCAGCTGTCTGCACGCTGTGACACATTAACTGTTCATTGCACACATCCGACCTCCGTTTGTGCCTTATGTTTAATCTCAGTTTCCTCACTTTGCTGAACAGCAGTCTGGCAATTCTTTTTTTGTATATTGCAGGGAGTCTATAAACATATATAACACTTTAAATGTCCCTCCTGTGGAAACATAATGCTCCCCCGTCACTTTCAGTCATCAGCTCCTCCTGTGAATAACCATAGTTATACACAGCAACACTTCATGACTGAGCAATCCGTCTTCAATTAACAAAGCAACCACAAGAAGTGAAATACATAGCAATGTTAGTTTAGAATGAAATATAATGGCTTCATCACAAAGGTAAAGAACCCAAAGAATACAACATTCTGCCTCCACCTTTACTGAATCTAAAGAAGCTGCAACATTGGTATCAATTCAGTCCAAGCCTTGGATGTTGTGTATGTGAGCTACATTAACTAGAGGCTACTATTCTGGTCGGTAAAGAATAATAGTGAATGTGGGCATCGCAGGTCAGATCGGTAAACAAGCCACGGGGACAGCAGTGGAAACAATCTCCCAGACATACAGTATGTTCCACCCACAGATATCACATTCATGAGTCAATATGTAACAAAGATGGTGGATGGTGTTCCAATCAAAACAGCATACCGCAAAAAAAGACTGTCTATATATTGTGTCTGTATATAAAGCCTGTTTTTGTTCCCATGTATAGTATATTTGCCTGATGAAGGCCTTGCAAGTCGAAACATTGCATACAAAAAAAGCCATGATCATGTGACAGCTGGAGGACTAAAAATCATTCATGAAATAGTGCTCTGAAAATATTAGGACCTTGTTTGCCATGTAATTTGACTCTTGAGTATCCAAATGAATGTGTAAGGAAGTTTTTATACCTTGCTTTTGACCATTATGGTTGTTTGTCAAAAGGCTGCAGATTTAAACCAATGTCATCCTGACATTAAACATCTATAATATCAGCTTTACATTGGCCATCTTCTTCCCT
Organism: Taurulus bubalis; assembly: GCF_910589615.1. Classification (NCBI taxonomy): domain Eukaryota; kingdom Metazoa; phylum Chordata; class Actinopteri; order Perciformes; family Cottidae; genus Taurulus; species Taurulus bubalis. Next base: position 18,058,979 of record NC_136598.1, on the reverse strand, counting down.
TCTTGAGTTTGCACTATATCATCATCTTTGCACAAATTATGTAAACAGAATTCTAGTCCAACAGATATTCAGGCACATATAAATACACACAACTCCCATGTTGCAAATATGTATTCACACATTGAATCTGACCATTGACCAATTACAGGCATGAACATAAAGCATATTTACTATTATTACTCAGCATGTTCTAATATTGTTTACAACACAGGCACATAAACGCATGCACTCACACTCAACGCACACATACACATTGTACAGTACATGCCACGCTTCCACTCATTACACTGAACGAATATACCAGAAAGGAAAGGTGTGTGTGTGTGTGTGTGTGTGTGTGTGTGTGTGTGTGTGTGCGTGTGCGTGTGCGTGCCTGCTTGTCCGTTTGTCTGAATAAACAGTGTGGTGGTGTTTGGAGCGATAAGGCTTCCGGTCGTCTGTTGGTTCAGTTCCTGTGTGACGCTGGAGATAAGAGAGCATTGCCTGTGTGCATACATTTACACACATATGATATATCACACACAGAGGGATAAACACACAAACACAAATACACAAAAGTCAGTTTAAATCAAAACCTGTGTCTACTACGATACATCTCTCTCACACACACTAGATCAAACAAAGGGTAACACCATATCCTCTGATGTTCACAAACTAACATTTACACATGAGTGATTGTGTGGGCTGTGTCCTGAGTGGAAGTGACCTCAGAGTTAAAGCGACTCAGGACAAATATCCAGAACTCAGGAAAAAGAGAGTAATGGAAATACTACATGTAATATTGAACCCTTGTTATCCTCAAATGTATTAACATTGTTTCTTCTTGGGGTCAATTTGACCTTTAGAAATTTAAACCTTCAGAAAATGAGAGAACATTTGCACTTTATGTCTACTTCTTGACTTCCTAAATAGCCCTTTGGATAAAATACATTTGCCTCTTTGTCACTTTTAAAGGCAGGAAAAGAAGGAAGAGGCCACAAGCAAGTTTAATAAGCAACTGCTGATTCAGAATGATAAAACAAGGCACATAACCCACACAATGATTCGATACACTACAACACACACACACACACACACACACACACACACACACACACACACACACACACACACACACACAGTCAGCATAGTAAAGTAAATGGAGCAGTGAAGGAGGCTCCCAAAGACACAGGGAACAGAGTGTGAGATGAGATCTAGTGGAAGTGCATCCATGAACACACACACACACACACACACACACACACACACACACACACGCGCACACACACACGCACACACACACACGCACACACACACAGAATCCGCCACACGCACACACAGACACAAACATGGACAAATAAATAAGCAAGCACACACCATTACAAGCACACACCATTACACCAAAGAAATTAAGCAGCTCACCAACCTGCAGTCTCTCTCTCTCTCTCTCTCTCTCTCTCTTTAAGTGTATTTATATGTATTTGTTGTGAGTGAGTGAGTGAGTGAATTAAAGTATCTCATTCACACAAAAAAAACTGATCTTGAACACACAGGCAATTTAATGAGTCCAGTTTAGCTTTATCTCTTTAACACTGTACTATTCATTAACGATGACAAAAGACAAAACAGGCCTGGGGGCACCGTGTGTGTGTGTGTGTGTGTGTGTGTGTGTGTGTGTGTGTGTGTGTGTGTGTGTGTGTGTCTGTATGCATAATAAAATCTCTAGTTAAGCAGCCAATTAGACCCTTCATCCTTAGACAGAGTGCAGTAGCTTACTTCTCTTATCTTCCCACTAGACTCACATGGCAGCATAATGGATGTATTTTGGTTTGAAAGAGAGAGAAACTATCTGTGCAGTAGCCACAGCATCTGACAATATTGCTGTAATATATTAAGGCATTTAAAGAAAAAGTGACTGTTATGACAAGACTGAAATAAAATGAAGGTCGATGAGGGTTCTGGGCAGCCCACAAAGCCCAAAATAACATGTTATAGACATACACACACAACCTCTCGCCGACTTGCAAACACAATGACATTTCAGAGGTTAATAGTGTGCTCAAATGCCTCACGCTCCCAGTAATTTGTCAACATTAGCTTTCTAAAAAGGGACACTTCACTGATATGCAAGAGGCTGGCATTTTACACAGTCAGGGCCATTCATTATTAATAGATGTCATGGACGGAGGGAAGGAGAGAGAGAGAGGGCATCATAAATCAGTGATGACATTAGGAACTCCACAAAATCCTTACATGAGTCATGAATTAAAATACACTGATCACATTTCATAGAATATTTACAATGCTGTACAGCGTTCAGGTGCAGTAGAGGAAAAGCAGGACATTATTCCCGCATTGTCATATCTCTTTCGGTATCCTAAATTATGTTTTCCTTATTTTTTTACCAGTTATCATTATTTCCTTTTTTATTTTGTGTCACTAACCTCTCCTCTCGTTTCAGGTCACTTCACTTCCTGCCTTTGTGTGTGTTCCCACCACTGTGCTAGTCTGCCCCGCCCCTGATTGATCCCTCTTGTGTCTAGTCAGCTCTAATCAGCCTCCCCGGTGTATTTAAACCCTGTGTTCCCCTGTCTCTGTGCCAGCTCGTCTTAGTACCGCTGTGTCGAGTGGGCCAGCAGGTTTCCCCTTGTGATCTTTGTTACCTGTTTTTTGTTTTGCTTTTCTCTGACTGCCTTTTCCCTTGCCCCTGTTTGTGATCTGTTTTCCCTGATCTGACTGCTTGCCTGTGTACTGAACCTCTGCTAAGGAAAGACTGTGTTTTTGGAGCTGTCGTGCTTTGGAGTCCTCGCTTCAGTGATGGCTTCGGCCTTAATACGTATTCAGACTATTTTGATTCAGTTGTGTCTAGTTTCAATCAGGGGAGGTTTATAGTTTGTTTGTACCCAGGAATCCCTGGAAAGCATTGATACTGAGGATTATCCTGGTGAAATAAAGCAAACTAAATGTGTCATTTTAGAATCATGTACATGACTGTATGCATTTTAATTTGGTGGTCTGGCCCTGCTTCTGTGATACTCTGGAGTGAAGTGATTGACAAAACAATATAATCTTGTCATCCATTTAGTGGCACCTCGAGAAGAAAAAAAAACGACATCTTCAGAAGCTTAAGCTATCTATGTTTTGCATTTTTATATAAAAATTGACGCTAGGATTATTGTCCGTTGCCACCCCTGTATGTGTTTTAGATAAGTCAAGCTATTTTGTTTGTTTTGTTTTTAGAGGGAGGAGTTAACCAGGCCTACTTTTGTGATATTGATTTCTATTAATTTGGCTAATGTTGATTTTGTCCCACACTGATTATCTCCCACACCGTTGGAAATAAATCACCTTCATTTCATATTCTTTCGTCGTGTTATCCCTAGACTAAAAACGGGGACACAACACAAGGTCAAGAGTGAGTTTGAACCTGATTATATAGGCCACCTAGTTGGAAAATGAGATGGGTCGTTTACAGAATATGGAACAATAAAACTACCTCCATATCAAGAAATGTGTGTTTACATAGATCATCTCTGCAGCACCAGTGCAGGATGGACGGGTGACTGGGTCAGGATGGAAACCACTGTGCGTCGACTCTAACGTCCTGTTGTCGGTCAATTAGGTTTCTCTCCAGTTTTCTCAAATGGGTCTGTGTATCCTTCCTGTTGGGAAGCTGATGGAAGACACACCTAGCAGCTGGCTTCAAAAGACACACACACACACACACACACACACACACACACACACACACATTAAATTCATTGACAGGAAACAATTTGGCAGCTCACCGGGCAAACTCGTGGTTATTGGACAATATACTGTAATGGTCATCAAACGTCGCCATCAGCTACTACAAACACCACCCTTTCCCACATCACATCTAATGTATAACTACATTCAGACATACAACCATTCAGAAACAATATACCGTGACCATGAAAATACTGGTTTCTCATTAGCTACCAGTTAAATATATGTGATTTTTCGAGATGCCTAAAACACCCGAGGGTGGAACATTTTACCATAGTAATATTAGAGAGATCTTTTTTTATTGTCATATGCACAGATAACAGGTACAATTCTGTACAATGAAAAGCTTATTTTGCTGGGTACTCCTAACACACAGAATTACAATAAACTTACGGCAAAAAAATTTAAAATCAATTTAAGGCAAAAAATAAATAAAAATAAGGCACAAAATATAGTGACAGTATTGCACAAAAATATGTATAAAGTGCACTATGTACACAAGGTATAGTAAAGTGCTGGTAATCATAGCAATCGTGCTTCGGTTTTACCAGACAACTTTGACTGGTAAAAACTTTTGTTCAAAGCCATGTTAAAAAAGTCAACCACCCTTAACCCAGATCAAAAAAATAACGTTTCGATGGATCACTGCAGGTGACAAGAGTGAGAGAAGGTGAATAAATGACTCAAACAAAAATAACACAATTCCTATTCTCCCATTCTCTCCCAAGAACAACAAAGACACGACTTAAACATCTTTACAGATTCCAACCAGACATGATTTAACATCTCTGCTACGCCGGCGTTCTCGGCTGACATTACTGTCTTTCAGAGGCTGCATGTTCAGTTTTAAGCTAGAGGTAAATATATTATCATATGAATCCATCTGTACCAACAAAGTCATGCTAGCGTGTTGGGAAGGCAGTAAAATAACGCTCCAAAGGTTACATATTCACGAAGGATAACAGGCATGAGTCACACATTCCCACTTGCCTTATCATGCTGTTTTTTTTATTCATATCTGATAATGTTGACAACAAACTAAAAACCGTGGGACTTCAGAGGATATATGCAATGTATAAAATCTTCACATTTCAAAAGTTTTTGTGAACATATCACAGCATAGATGTTTGGCAGAAGAAGTTGAGAACTAAATATAGTATGAAATAATAATTTTTGGCATTAAGGTACATGTCTTAAAGTCAGATGTATGGTGATTAAACTCTGAACATTAATCTTTCTGCACAGTGAAGGTCAAATTTCCAAGGGACATAACAAAGGGCAAAACACATTATAGCGATGAGGGCAACTTGGAACAAAACACAAACAACACAAATATATTGCATAAAAAGAAAAGATGCAGTTCTGACAAAAATGTCAGCCAAAACTGGACACACAGTTTAAGCAATGACAACAAAAGAAAATTAATAATCTCAAAGCCTTAGTGCACATGTCATTTGCTTCACTTTTTCTGTGGTTTGCAGCATTTTGCAACAACAACATTCATTAATATGTGTGATTTATTTTTGCACGCATTTTTGCACCCAGGCTTAAAGAAGTGCCTGTCATCCATCACATTCCTCTCCCTAACCCCTTCTTTTCCCACAATATCAGCTCCCTGTTGTCCATCATCCATCCATCCATTTTGGGAAAGGCCAGCCAGTGTGTCGCTATGAATAATTTGCAGCTAGGACCTAACAATACAGTAACGCATTACAAGATGGAGAGGGATAGATGGTGAGAGACAGTTGCTGAGAGGGGGGGAGGATGAGAGAATGACATCATCACTGGGAGTGGAAATCGGCGAGAGAGAGAGAGAGAGAGAGAGAGAGAGAGAGAGAGAGAAACCCACTTGGTCTCAGTTGTAATGTATTATGTATCAGAATGGGCAGAGCAGCAGGAAAAAGCATATGAAAAAGTGTATTATCAAATGCTCCAGCATGTGTGTGTGTGTGTGTGTGTGTGTGTGTGTGTGTGTGTGTGTGTGTGTGTGTGTGTGTATGCATGAGTGTGCGTGCATGTGTGCATGCAAGCATAGGTGTGTGAGATGTGAATAAAATCTGGAAATCTGATTTTAAAAGTATAATTTCACCAACAGAAGATTAACCATTTATTATTTATTTAAGTACGCTAGCACATTGTCAGCATCTGATTTGTGTTTTCTCACAATTTTTCTCTTAATATCGGTCACCAGAAGCAGAGCTAAGGTTGTCCAACCTGTGGCCCGCGGGCCATGTGCGGCCTTACAACTTAAAAAAATGAAATTAGATTTGGCTTGCTGATTCTATTAAAATGCAGTTCCTACTGTGAACAGTTGGTGTCACTATCACTAGAATATTAGACACAGGACATACCAGAGCCACCCAGCTGTACCATGAAAACTGTTAATCACACCCGATCAACTGTAGTTTTGGGATGCGCAATACTGATGCTGGCTTAGTCGTGGGATAGTCGTCGAGTCCATTTTTGAAAGACAATGTCACAGATTTGTTGAAATGGGCAACTCCGAGAGATCGGCAGACCTCTCTTCTTTATTTGAACTCACAAAAGCTTGCAAGGAAAAGATGCACACATTCAATAATTTGCTGTAAACCTTCAACTGTCTGAGAGATAAATCAGTGGCTGTTGTGCTGCACACTTCCCATCTCTTTAACCTTTTTAACCCTTGTTAAGCCCCAGCCATTTAAAAAAAAAATGTCTGGAATGTGGTTGATATCTTGCTGAGGCTTTGTCTCACAAGAGATTTGTGTAGGTTGTAAGCTTTCCAGAAAGGTGCGCCAATCATGTGTGGCATCAAGCTAGGGATATTTCCAGAACTTGGGGAGCTCTCTCGAGTCATATTTATGGTTTATGTTAATATTCATGGTTGAATTGTGCTAAGTCACATCAGTGGCTCTGTTATCGATTCATGGGAGCACGAGGTCTTGGAGAGTGAGGAAGACCTTCTGATGAAGAATTCAGCCCCCAGTTTTGGGGGCGCTGGGGCTCATTTCCTAAACACTAATGTTTCTGTGTAGAGGAGACAAACAACTGGGGCTGACTGAAATACAATGTGACCAAGACTCCAAATGCAGCTCCCACTGTCGAATCTCTACTAGGATTTGGAAAAGGGTATTTCCCCAGTTGTGGTGCTTTGCCGAAAGGAATCTCAGTTCATTTGTCTCTCCATACATATGTGAGCAAACATGATCTCTCACGACACAGAACAAGAGCAGACTGAGGTTCAAGATGTCTTCCATCTCATGTGTGATGTACCTCTAATCGCCACTTCAAGACTTACACCTGACCTGCCAGCAAATCTTCAGTCCAAGGCCCAGCATCTGTTTCCAAAAGTCACATTTACTGGTGAGTGAAATTTCATAGTGATACAATCCTCTTACTGCGGATTTAAGTGCACAGCACGCAGAAGTTAAAACTCGCTCATTACAAAGTCTCTTATATCAAGAGGCTTGTGACTTTTTTTCTCCATCAGGCCCCTGGCACGATAAATTTGGATGCCCCTGTTCTAAAGCTCATTGCATCATGTGCTGTAAACTGCAGTGAACCATGTCTTCTGGCAGCAGAAAACACTTGCAAATTTACATCCAGGGACAGAAAATCTGGGTGAAGATCAGTTTATAGTTATTCATGAGCTATTTAAAAAAAAAAAACGTGGTAAAAATAAACAATAAGTAAAATCCGTCAAGTAATAACTTTAATACCCCACAATCACAAAACACTAAAAAGTGCCTCATCGATTAAAGAAGAGGGGCGACATGCTGTTAGCAAGCATGAGATTAGGAACCAAGAAACAGAGGAGGTGACAAAAGGGAGAGAGAAATAGAGATCGAGGAGGGAAGGCCATGTAGAATGTTGATGTTCTGCACTGATGCAAATGGAAAAATAAATATTAAAAGACATCACTTGCTTACTTACTTACTTACTCACTCACTTACTTACTCACTTACTCTACCTAGTCCCATCTACCACAAAACACACACACACACACGCACACACACACACACACACACACACACACACACACACACACACACATACATAGAAAGAGGTAAAGACAGCTCTTGATTACACATCTGGAAAAAAGTCGGAAAACGTTACTCATTACTCCACTTGTCAATAGGTCTGTCTCCTTTCCAAACTCCTCCCCCTGTCCAGGCGGTTGTTGACTGTCCCCTTTGTCTCTGAGTCATTCTCTCATTTCTCAAATAGCTATAGGGAATCAGAGGTCAAAGAATCAATGAAACGGTCACACACATCAGATCCATGCATGTCCTTCTGGAACAGAACCAGTAATGCAGAGTTACAAATGTTTTCATCGCAGTGGCAATTACAGTAGATTTTATTGTCTAATTTACTAGCTAATGGCTTGGCTGCTGTAGTAATAGTCATTTAATTTGATAGATGGGATTTTGTTTCTATCTTGTTTAACCTTGAAGTTTCTTCCTCCCACTGCAGACCAGAACACAGGCCCTTTCTGGCAGATCAAGCAAGTGATTAACTGGGCGGCAGGAAATAAGGAGTCAACACGGCACAAACATTATCAACAAACATGGGGCGGAACTATGATTCAAAGAAGACCGGCATGAATGCTCCTCATTACTGACTGCCAAATTGATGGTGACATCAAAGTAGCTTCCCAGACTGCCTTGTTAGGGACCCGGCGAGCTCTGCCCTGATGCAATCTAACAACGGAGAAAACAGGCAACGGTATGACACACACAGTCTCTCGTCCTTATCGAAAGGCAAAAGACAAGGATGAAAGAGGTACACAGTCAAGGAGAGAGAGGCAGAGCGAGGAGTGAACACACTGATGCAGATGCAAAGAGAGAAGAAGAAAAAAACAGATTACGGGAGAGAGAGAGAGAGAAAAGACAAAAGAGATGAAAGCAAGTGTGGCCCCTCTTAGACATCAATCCACTCCACCGTGAGGGAGCTTTAAAAAGAAGATTTTAAAAAGGTGCAACGGGCCCATCAAAGACATAAACTCTCCTGAGAACAGAGGTTAGAGCTATGAAAGATACACAAACTCGCTCCGTATCGACTTTGATGTTGAGAGGGAGGCTGCACCTGGAGACATTGGTAAAACTCTGACACACATGTACACCTGTCGGCTCCATGTGGAGGTAGACAAACCCGAACATCTGCATACATGCAGCATCCCAGCACAGTGAGAACCCATACGCCTGTGTTGCACACAACTAAAACACAACTAAATGAGCTGCATACATTGTTCACATAATGTCTGTTATTTCTTCTAACGCGCTGATGTACAGCTGCGTGCACATGGACTTACATTTACAGTATGTTTGTGCAGACATGCATGAATAAACGTGTACACAAACGGCACATGTATGCCTGCTAGACCCCCTGCTGGCTGTCAAAATTGTTCATTTTTCGCTCGAGTTGACTTGAAAAGTAACTCTTTAAAAAGTAAACAGAGAAAAAAAGATTAAAAAAAATACAGTGGGTGGAACAGGAGACAGAATGAAAGAGGTATAAAAAAGAAGTGCCTTTGGGCAATTATGACTTCATATGTGTGTGTGTGTGTGTGTGTGTGTGTGTGTGTGTGTGTGTGTGTGTGTGTGTGTGTGTGTGTGTGTGTGTGTGTGTGGACTACAGGCATGATGGGACAGGTGTGAAAGGTGACCCGTTGGCATCATGATACAGAAAATGGGGACAGATACTGACAGATGAATGCAGAATGAAAAGGAATCAATCAGACAGAAAGCTTCACACACAAACATGCGTACATTAACTGAGAAAAAACACACACACACCGAGACTCTTATTTGTCTTGACAGCAGGGCAGAGCGATGAGCATAACCTCGAAATAAAAACCTTAAGATTCACACCACAGGACGGTGTTTGCATTTGTGTCCATGTGCGTTTAGTGGCGTCTGTCTCCGTGTGTGATCATTTAGAAGTTAGACGAGTTTCGGAGACAGAAATTGTCAGTGGGGTGGCTCCTTACGTGTGACAATTCTGTCCGAGTGCAAATTATGAATTCCGCCCCGTCCAACCAGGCGGTTTTTCAGCACTTCTACAAGTTCAGTCTGCGTGTATCTGTATGTAAGCACACATACTGTATGTGGCCCAGGGCCATGGTAGAGTGTTCCTACTGGAAAACAAGCGAGGGTCAAGGACAACCTTTGTGTTTGTCTGGAAGCAGTTTATGGTCTCTTCACCACTGTGTTGTACTAAAATGTCACACAATAGGTCAAACAAATAAAGGCCTTGCACTAGAATTTAGCCCTAAATATTCAAGTGTTAACTCATTCCAAAACCCTTCAGATGTAGCACTCACATAATATGCAGAATATATGTGGGTGTACATCCGCCAAGAACTGGTTATCTGAGTTGTGATGAAGGTGTAAAACTACAGTGAAAAATACATCAATCTTGCATTATTAAAATACTAGTTATTATTAGCTTTAACCAAAGCTGGATTGCCAACTGTGAAATCAGGCAAACAACCCCTATTGAATATCAATAGGTGATTCAATGAACCATGGAAAATGTATCTCCATCCATTCCAGTGGTGGGCCGTCAGGGCCTTTTAAGCCTTTTCCTCTGGCCAAAACAGAATCACAAAGTTATAGCTATTTTATAATTTAATTGTTATTTACAAATACACTACAGCGCTGTTATACTGTCAGACACATTGAGTGTCTGACAGTAACTCCTGGGACACTTTCTAGCTGTTGCTCATAGTAGAATGTTGCTATCTATTCTTGGTGTCTGTATGCAGTTTTTCTTAGACTGGAAGTATTTTGTGTTGCGTTCCTGCATCATAAACAGACTATATTTAGTTTTGTTTAAAAGATTAAAGTCTGACAAATCCCGTACTGTGCATCAAGCTTCTGCCACACTTAAATGAATGCTACTTGATTTATACCGTTTAAAAGCTCTTGGTAGAAGCACTTAACATTTATGGATGGCCATCTGTATGCTGACCTTGTTGAAGAAATGACTGAACTCAAGAGCACTTTGTGACAGTGTGGTATACATGGCCGGTTTAGAGTTTACATTGTGTCCATCTCGTGATTTTAAAACCACCAGCCTTTACTGAGGGGACTCCTTGAGTCTTTCCCACCATCGTGACTCACTCATGTGCAGACTGTTTATGATCTCAGCTCTGTGGCTCTAGTTGCAGCTCATCACCTCAGCTTAAGTTATCTTCTCAACATACCTCCATGTTGTTTTCAACCTAAAAATATGTTGTAAATGTGCACATGTTTTTTGTTTCCAGTATTAGCAGTTGCCGCCGAACTCACAGTAGAGTTTATCATGGGTATCTATCAATATGTTATGGATTTCTATTGTTTGAGTTAGATTTTTAGGGGTTACACTATACATAACTGTATAATTGACCTTGCATACATATTCAATTGCAAAACTGTAGGCTTAAACTGGCAACTCCTACATGATGCAACTCTAAAAGAAATCCCAGATTTTATTAAAGTAGGCTAAGTTCTGCATATTAAACAAAGTGAAACATGAGAAATATAAGAAAAAACAAATACCCCATAATTATTAAATCATAATATACTGTAAACATGGCATCCACTACACAGATAAAACACACATAAAAAAAATATTAAAAAAAAGTGATTAAAGTAAAACAAGTATTCATCCTAAAGTATTATACAGCTATCATTGGTTCAGGTCGCAACCATATTCCCAGGAAAAAGAAAGAAGAAAGGAAGGAAGAAAAACCTACAGTAGACATGTGCCCCACTCTTGTCACACAGCCGCTGAAAAGACACACACACACACACACACACACACACACACACACACACACACACACACACACACACACACACACACACACACACACACACAGGCTAAGTCACAGACGTGGACACTAAATGCAATATAATACATTCAAAATTGTTTGTAAAAAGATCAATATACAGACAGTTTAAAAGAGGAAAACTATGATATAATAGCCCTATATTTGAGGTAACCTCTGACACCATTGTTGCTAGGCAACTTGGACCACCCAGTAGATGTAACACCTGCCCTTCATCTATCAAGCCATCTCAGCAGCCACTTTTTTCACACATATCTCCCTTTGTCTGTCTCTGTCTGATGGTGGACTTCAAGAGTGGAGAGGTGAAAAGTTGAAACAGAGGATAAATGGAGACAACGGCACACAAATGAGGTAATAAAGAGAGAAGAGAGTTGAAAGGAGCAACAACAGCAGCCATAGACAATGAGGACAAATAGATACACAAACAATCAATAGTGTAGTGTCCATGGGACCAGAACAGTCATTGCCATGTTTCCATTTGGCTGTGTGTCAAAATACTGGCCGCGTAGTAGCCTTCAGACAGAAATTCAATACACAACAGTATGTGTATGTTATGTGTCCCTTGTAGTGTGTGTGCATGTGTGAGTAGCGAGAGCATGTCTGTTTATGCATGAGGGGTATGTACCAGGGGTTCATATGCGTGGAACAGATTTCACTCAGCATCACAAGTGTCACAAAACCCCTGAATGTCCCAAATGTGACACTTACAGCCTGTCAGTGGTTTTATCTCTGTGTGAGTCAATCTATAGAGCTCGATCGATAAGAAAAAGCCCTGCAGTCAGGGAAAGAGGAACCGGAGCACAGGAATACGTTCTGCTACTCAACTGTAGAGGCCGAGCACAGCAATGCCGACAATAACACAATAATAACTAATGGAGCAATGTCCACATAACTTTGGCTAACAAAGCTAAATAGTTAGCTGTAAAACATTACACCGGCAGCTACTGCAAGAGCAACAAAATGCACTGCAGCAACAGAAACAACAACCGTGGATTTACAAAAGTTACACAGGAATATCAGGAATATCAGCAATACAAATATTAGTAAAGATAATAACGCACACCACAGAAGCAAAATGAATGACACACACTGCGAACGACAACAAATTAAATCAGTTCAGCTAAACAGAGTCATGGGAGGTGCTGACCAAAGTGGCATTTAAGTCTGCTACCCTGCACAAAATCAACAGAAAAAAACTCACAGTATGTGAGAAAAGTAAAATCTCCTCGCTATGCCGTGAACCTTGAGCTGTTAGAGAGGGTTTTTTGTGTCTGTTAGTTTGAAAGTTATAAATAATTTACTTAAGTCATCTTATCTCATTTCAATCTCCAACTTCTTTGGAGCGGTTTCCTCAAATAGTCACTTTTATTCCACCTACAGTACGCCACTGGCTCTCTCTTTCTCATACACAATAATCCTGTGTCTGTGAACTCCCCACCTGTCTAAAGATAGAGATACACACACACACACACACACACACACACACACGCACACACACACACACACACACACACACACACTGCCTCCAAAAACAAAGGAGTAAGCAACATGAAGCTGTTTACACTGAAAATGCAATGACCTTAAAACGTAAGTAGTAAATACTTTCAAGCATTGTAGCGTCACTCCAGAACAACTAGTATGAAACACAAACTTCACAAAGACAAGTGCTAAAGCTGGATGTCAAACCTAATCTGCTGTATACTGTCTCTTTGACAGATTACACCAAGTTTATTTAAGGTTATTTACTCCTTAGGCTTTAAGTTAAGAGCACACGCACACACACCTCTACTGCCTATCAATGAGATCTCGTCCCACACACAGAGGGGTGCTTTATACTATTTTCTAATTAAACCATACTCTGTGTCTCAAACACAGCTGCCTTACCTCCAACCTTAGTCTGCAAGGAAGTACACACACGCACACGCACACACATACGCACATGCACATACCAATTGTAGCCGCTGGCATAAACACCTTACAGACTTACACACTGACACACACAGTTGTGGCTGTCCATTAGATTACTGAAAGCAACACAAATGCGCGCATACATACGCACGCACACAAACACACACACACACACACACACACACACACACACACACACACACTTATACACACACAGCAACACCTGTCTGTGGCAACAGTCCATAGAGATAAGAAAGCTGACAGGAGCTGCTGGAGTTAATGCTGGGAACCATGGGAGCTGTCAGGCTCATTTCCATGAGACACCTCAGGCTCACACACACAAACACAAACACACGCGCACACACACACTTGTGAAGATATTGTATTGACTTAAATTCACTCCCTGGAGCTGTTCTCTTACCATGACTGTCATATTAGGGATGCACCAATACCGATATTGGCCCGATGCTGACGCACATAGCCGGATCAGGTTTAAAGAACTTTAATTCCTGTTTGAGTTTCGACAAATCTGCTGCTTCACTAAAAATATTTGAATTGCAATTCCTGTAAATGTTGAAAATTATCATGAAATTTACTGACTTACAATTAATTATTTTAATAAATAATTCAGTAAATGTGTTTTTAAATATGTTTTGTATTTGTTTTACAAAGTAAGTAAAACAATGTTTAAGCCTGATGTACAGCTTATTAATTACATGCCGGTATCGGATCGGTACCCGAAGCACAGGGGTCTGCACAGGGATCTGCATCGGGAATGAAACAGCCAGATTGTTGCATCCTTATGTCATATACTGTACTTCCTCAAAACCTTCCTCTCACCTCGACCCAACACTGAGCCTGCTGCAAGGTGCTTTATTCTTAAAATCTGCAACATATGAAGCAAAAAGCTCAACCTAACTGTAATTCTAGCTCCCGGTTTTAAAATAACGCCTCCTAATAAGGTATGAGAAACCTTCATCACAAGTGACCAGCTGGCCAGGTTGTCTATTCTCGTGTAGAACCCACAATAGAAACTGCAGAGATATAATACAATCTTACTTGGTTTCTAGATAAACACTGCAAAAGCACACAGTCACGCCTGAAGACAAAAAGGTGAAAAAATGTATGTTTCTGGGGAATATTTATTGGAAACAAAGGAGCAGTGCTGTTTCAGCATTGTCCACTCTGAAGGTTCCATTTCATGTCGAAGCAAACGTACTTATTTTTATGCACTAAGGTTGTTCATGACATTGTCAAATAATAAACTGCCCAATCACAGCTGCAGGCAGTGTACAAGTGTGATTCATATACAGTAGGTATGTTTGGTTTGAAAACATCCTTGTTTTCACTCCCCTGTGCTACAGTTTGTCAGAGCTGCACTGAAAAGAAATAGAGTAATAAAGACCGCTATTCTCTTTCAATGACACAAACAGGTCCACCACCTAAAATCTACTGTTTTAATGTCTAAGTCTGGAACTAGACCTACCTTGATTGCTAAATATATAAAGTTAGCGCTCTAATTTAACTACAAGTCTTTATGTACAACATAAGCCTGCCACTGCTTCACAGTAAAATACATTTAATGGCACCATTACCTCATGCAAACTATCCGATTTCCAGATTGTGGTCCCATGTATGAAACAACCCTGGCTCACATTGCGCACAATGTTGATTCAGATTATCTCAGTGATATGTCAAATCCAACAGGACGGAAAACACTGACAACAATTTGACTGGAAATAAGCTCATGTGTTTTTGTGTCTTTGTTTGTCATTCTAATTCATCTTCAAATTTGAACAGATGGACCAGCTGAAGTCATTCCAGTGTCGATACCATGTTAAACATAAAAACTTCTCTCTGAACAGTACAAAGTCTTCTTTGTGGCTCAACCTCCTTGACTCCACATTAGCTCCATTTACATCTCAATTAAGGGGCACAGTACTTGCTATAGGGTTATGCAGAGATCCCATTTGATTTATAATATTTAAACAAATAGCTATTAATATGAAACCATTGGTAGATTACAGGACAAACCAAGGAGAACCAAAGAACATTTAGCCAAAGCTAATGATAAAATGGATTTCCACTCGGTTAGTGACTGGGACATCTCATAACATAGATTACTATGTTAAACAGTATGCCAACAATCTGTTTAACATTAATGTTAAACAGATTGTTGGCATCGTTAAATGAATGCATCCATCTCCGTCCTTCTGGCTTAAATTCATATTAAAATTCAGGCCTTGTTATGGCATTTACTGAGTGCATAGTTTAATCAATTTGGTGCAGTAATGTCGTCTAAGTTTCCACCACACTTTGAGTAATGTGGACATGTTTGTATTTGCATTGCCTTCTTGGTTTTACATGCATATAAAAGAGACCTTCCAACCATCTTGCTGCTAGGATCTCCATCAAAAACCCTCAAAAGATATGATGAATTAGAATTGCTACTCCTGAAGCTGCATTGCACTGTATACCACAAGTGTTCATTTCTGAAACTAAGATACTGCACTTAACTTTAACTATGAAATCAAAAAGTACATGTGTGTGTTTCCTCCACGTAATTCGGTTTCCTACCGCAGTCCAAAGTCATGTTATTTAGACGTACTGAATACTTTAAATTGACCATAGGTTTGAATGCAAGAGTGAATGTGATTATCTATCTTAGACTCTGTATAATAAGTAAACGTAGTCACCGTGACGTCACGTTTGTCTACATGGCGATGAAGCCTCCAGCATTTTGGCCTTCGCTATCTTGTTTTTTTGCAACCAGAAGTGAGACGAGTGGGTGGAGCTAAATACAGCCAAATGCTGAATTAGACATTTTTAGGCAACCAAAATGTTACAATTAACCACCAATTGAAAACACACTGTCAAAGGGTTAAAGTTGTAAGACACAAACAATTTACAGACTGGACAACGCCGTGGTAACGACCTGTCAATCACAAGGTAGCCATGTCCTAAAGCATACCCTCATTTATTGGATATTTTACTTTAAATTGGACCATAATTTAGTAAATTAACATCATGCTGTATTGAAGTTTATTTGAAACAGGCTGCCGCTTGTTCTCTATACGTGTCAGCTGAGATACATGAGACACTTGTCCAGTGTGTACCCGTTCTCTCCCCTATTGTGAGCTGGGATTGGGTCCAGCCCCCTGTCGCTCTGCATTGGATAGGCGGGTTGGAAAATGAATGGATGTGTGACTCAGGATGACACTCTGGGGAGGGAGATTGATGAGTGGATGTGACCTCTACAGTGACCTCTACAATGATCTATACTGGTTCTGTTTAAGCTGCACATTAAACTCATATTTGCATTTGACGTTATCTCTCAATGATAACCTCAACACTAATGAAATCCAGCAGACTCCTGGATAATGTGATGGTAGGTTTCTGTGAAGATATGTGGATAGAATCCTTTTCAGCTTGGTTTCTGGTATGAAGTTTATTCCCTCAATTTGGTTTGGCCGGAGGCACAAATCAGAGCCGTAGAAAATTCAGAATGCTTCCTCTCTGCAATCACGAACAAAACACTTCACCACTTCGGACCCAAAAGCCAGAATCCCAAAGTTAACTGATTAAAACGGCTGAATATATAATCATCATTAAGCTCTACAAAGCTCAATTTCTATCACACACATGCCATTGGTGGTGTTGGGGCCAGAATTTTAAACTTGGTGATTGAATGATTGTTGACTTAATTCTTCTCTCAGACTTTTGGCCTTTCACTATAGATACAGATGTTTTACAGTTGTTAATCTTAAGTACTGATGATTTAGCTAGAAGAGCTTCACAACATCCAAGCTTTGGCAGTTGCCTCATTATATTCATGCAGAAAAATGAATTTAACAAAATATTGTTTCAGTTCATTATTTCAAATTGAATTACATGCTTGCTGTTCATCTGGAGGAAAATAGTTTTTGCCATGGTTGTGCACAGCTCCTCCATTTAAATTATGTTCTACATGTTCATAGGAGTGTAAAACATTTAGTGATCTTGTTTATGACAAAAATATAAGTATCTATACTGCTGGCCTCCAAAGTAATATACAATCTGGACTCAGGGACAGTGAATTAAAATGTAGATTAATCAGTGAATTCAATGCTTTTAAGCCAAATGTTTTGAAGCAAACATATTCTGTAGACAAACACACAAGCATGTGCAACTCACAATGGTTTCCTCACTGCTTGCACTTCATCTCCCCTCTCTGTCTTCTCTCTCTCTCTCTGTGTCTGAATATTTTAGTATTGATGAGCCCATTACTGATGATAACAGTGCAATGTCAGCATCCTTTCTCTCTCTTTCTCTCACACACACACACACACACACACACACGCTCACTCATCAGGAATCAGGTTACAACTCTGCTGCTGCTGTGTACTTTTGTGCAATTCTCTCTCTCTCTCTGTGTGTGTGTGTGTGTGTGTGTGTGTGTGTGTGTGTGTGTGTGTGTGTGTGTGTGTGTGTGTGTGTGTGTGTGTGTGTGTGTGTGTGTGTGTGTGTGTGTGTGTGTGTGTGTGCATCAGGAGGGGGAATCTGACTGCCTGGCATCAATCCAGTAAATTGCTATTTTTTTCAGGCTGAAGACAGTCCACACCCACTGGCACACACACACACCAAATACAGATTACAAGGGCGATGCCTGTTGGCTGCTAAAATGATACAAGACGATAAGCAAAGTCCATTGCACACACAATAAGCAACATCAAGACAGCATCAAACATTATAAGCCGAGGGTGAATGGAGGTCTAAGCTTAGGCTGAAAACATGGATGTGATTACTGAAACTGTAGAACCTGGTCAATATTTCTAATATAGCAACTGTCTCTCAAAGCTTCAATCCAGACATCCAAGAAAACCAACATTATGATTGAAACACAAAAGGCCATCTTGGATTTGTATCACAATGATCAATCACAGGAGGGATCATGAACACGTTTGACATCTGCTCTTGTGCATTTCATGATAGTCACACTTTATGACCTTAACTGATCGCATGCACCGAGTCTCCGAGTTGAAGCGACTCCAGCTTGAGGGGAGCAGGTGAGATCAGCTCCAAAAACTCATTGTACGTCAAAGATCATTGACATTCAACTGGCAGATACATTATCCCTCCACAACTCTGGTTATTTTCTCCTAGACTGCCAACAAATGACCAATGTAAGAAGCTTAGTGAGGTGATTATAAGCCATTATCCAGTTATTTCCCTTATTGAATTCAAACCAGTAATGAAGGAGGAGCACATTAGATGAGGATTTTTAACTTTCAGACAAAAAGTGGTTGAAACTTGATATGAGGGAGATGTTTTGTGCAATTAGCATATAATGGCATCACAATGCTATTATCCGCACATGATGCTATTCAGCTATGAGAGAGGGAGAGCATAAAAAAGCATAAAAAAAACACATTGACATTCAGACATGCATGCCCCGAGGGAAGCTCTCACCATATCAGCTACACGTTTGATCACAATCACTTGGCGCTGCAGCAACAGATGCGTCACTTAATTTAAGACCAGGCATCGCGTGTTTAGATGACAAACTTTCATTTAAAAAAAGAAAGAAACCTGTTTCGCTATCAGGAGAGTTCTACTTTATGAGCTAACATTTAGCAGAACGCCGCTGACATTTAAAAGTTTTCTCCCCAGACAAGTGCCGAGAGAAGTTATGACGTTCATTCTGTTCAAACACACAGACTGAACATAAACACAACTATGTCAGTAACAATCACCACAGAGTTTAATAAACTATTAAACAAATTAAAAACTATAAGCTTAAAAAATGCTGCCTCATTGTATTAATAGTGATTGTGTCAGCCTCCTTTGATCCACGGCACATATATGCTGTCCTGTGGAAAAGGCTTCTTAATCTCCAAAATTTAACCTTTTCATGAAGCAAAGTAGCCTCGGGGTCAAGAATGAACATTCACACTAAAAAAAACAGCTTGGTTTTAAGTTCTGTTATGATTCTTTTTTCATATATAATCATGTATAGATATTGATGGTTAATAAATCACCTATGACTGGTAAACCAATAAGAAGAACACATTTTGGGTTACCAAGTTGTGAAAAATCTATTTGGCTGGTGTAAATCCTTTTTATGGGTTACAACGCAGTCACACATTTTGGTAATCAACTACTAAATACATAATATGTTGGTAATATACACATTTTGGGCCAGTTTCCATGCCACCCTATTCCACAAGGTAAAGCTAATCCATCAAAGAGAATATTACACAACCTGGCAACCCAAACGCTTTTATTATTTATTGATTTATAAAGCATGAATTATGTATTAATTAACAAAGCGATTAGTTACTGTTTATAACCCTTTCATAAAGTATATTAGAAAAGGGCTGGATTGCAAAACATTAGGATAAGGTGGTTTGCTTAAGTCAGCCCTTTAATAAAAAACACATTTGAATATAACGATTGACAGAATGCAATTATGAGGGCTATCATATGAGATTTATGTATCCCAAAAGGGATATTATAAGGGAGAGAAGCCTTATCAGAGTAGGCTACTGTTATGATGCAATGGAAGATGCAAAGGTAGAATATAAGGTCAATACACTCTCTGCACACACTATAATTGAACATGTCAGTGATCATACAGTGTGATGGAGGTGAGCGCCACACCGGTTCATACTGACAGCCACCTGCACAGTTCACCTGGGGTCAGGGGGAATAATGACACCCAGCAGGTCACACTCACACCACCAGCACCACCAGTCAGTATCTGGCTCCACGCCAGGCGCCATGTGCCTCGTTCACTTTGTGCGCTGTATGTAGAAGTGTCAAGAGGCTTCACTACAAACGCAACACACAGTATACCCGGCATACATAGTTATGAGACACACACACTTACATCTCGGAGGACGGCGGCTGGCTACGGCAGAGGAGCGCGTGTCCGCACGCTTGTCCCATCGCGCATCCTGCCTCAACAACCCACCAAGCTGCAGTCAGGACCTGGCGAGCGAGGGGAGGAAGGGAGGGGGGCACGCGTGGGGTTGGAGGAGGATAGACGGTAGATGGATGGATGTAGAGATAGATGGTTGGGTGTGTGCTCCTCTCGCTTTCCTCTCCGACTCTTTAGCCTGTGTGTCTGTCTCGCTCCGATCTGCTCTCCTCTGCTGTCTCCTCTCGAGCTCTGACAGCGCGCGGGACCCGGTAACTGATACTCGAGCTATGGTGAGCGAGGATGAAACGACTGAGCGGAGAGAGAGAGAGATCGCGCGCGCGAGAGAAAGAGAGAGAGAGCGAGAGCGAGAGCGCGAGAGGTCAGCCGGTACTATAACGCATGGACACATCAACAGCGAAAAGACGCGTCAGTCAAGCCGGAGCTTGCGCACGTCACTCCTCCGCGTGCGCTGACAAACAGTCTTCCTCAGGTCACGCATGCTCTCCCATGAGCACCAAGTCATCCGTGAAAAGGAAATTCGTGTTGTGAAAATTCAACTTTCACGGTGTATCTTCACACACCAGCTGCGCATTTTGACACAACTCCCACCATGCACACGTCTTCTTCTTCTTCGTCTTGTTCTTCTTCTTGTTCTTGTTCTTCGTGCTGCATAAATACTGTAGCTCTGCAGGACACGACTTCAACTGATTTCCTTTCCCTTCCCAAACGGAGGAGATCTTACAGACCGCTGCTGGCAGGGTTTCACAATAAAACCACATGTTGCACTTGACTCAAGTGTGTCTATCACGGGACACAGGTCTCAAGGTCCAACACTGCTCTTCTGCCTTATATGGCCTTCCCCATAGCCCACACACACACACACACACACACACACACACACACACACACACTCGAGCAAGATTCAGGAATCCACTACAGGAGCCATGCCTATAGTGAAACAGGATCCTTTAACATGTTTGTTGACATTCAAGGCCTTTAAATACCCCCAAGTGGCTTCAGATGTCACATGTTTTACATTCTAAAGACCTGGTAAGGATTTTTGGACAAAATATTCACGTAAGACACATAGAAAATCAGTAATTCATATAAACAAAGCATCTGAAATTATGAAAACCTCTGTAGCCTGCAGCCATGGTCCACCTACACAGGTGTTCTCAATTATGTTTGCCTGATTAGACCGGCTGTGAGAGCATGTGCAGACTGTGATTGATTGACAGCTCTGTTGCTCCTCTGACACTGATTTGTTGTTTCTGTTCGTCATCATCTTCTCTATCATTATTCGACGTTAGTGATTGGTGACCCCAGACGATGTGTATCACCTAGCTCCAACATGAGCGAATCAACCAATCAGACATAACTGCAAACACCTGTGTGTATGTTCAGGCACTCTATACATGTTTGATTAATGGTGGTTAAACCGTAAAACATGATTATCTTTAGTTGCGCTTTGAGTTTTGGTGGTGGGGCAACACTTGTGTTAACATTTGGATTATAAATTGCACCTTCCTATTTTCCCCTGACCTTTTGACTTGATTATATTGCTTCACTATAGTCAAGAGACCAAGATTGAAAATTGGCTTTGAAATGGACTTTAATCAAATTGTGCAAGACTGATGTCTGATGGTTCTGCCCCTTATTAGAAACAATAGGCACATTCAAGGTCTAACATTATGGTGCAACTAACAATAGTAAGGTGTCCTTTCCATTAAGATTCAGCAAGATATACGTATTAGGGCAGAGCAGACATTATTAATGTTATCAATTACATGTCAAAATGACTGCTGTGTAAAAGTCCTATTTACAACACACTGAACAAATGTTGCACTGCAATGCAGCTTACAGTGTAGACCAGCAGATCACTAAACAACAACAATATCGCTGACAGGCTATTACAGAAAGTTCAGAGGTCTCCTGGGGGCTGGGGTAAAACCAGCACCTCGATAAGGAGGGATGGCAATGGGCCTTGCTGGTGGTTGGTTACTGCGGCGGATTACTTATCTCCAGTTGCAAGACTATGCTGAAAGTTTTCTTTTCATTTTTTACCATCCCATTAATTATCTTTTGACCAATTGTTGGGGTTGTTGGGCAAAAATAAAAAATGATGACTCAATGTCCTTTATGGTAGTTACGACTACAACATAAAGTGTGTACTACACATCACTGTCTGAACAGATAAAGTCTGATTTAAGCCAGACTACCTCACTGTAAAAGAGAAAGACCGGAGGAAGTAAAAAATTGATCTGTTGTGCCGATGTAAATGTATCCAAGAGTCTCTGTCCATCCCCATAGTTCTTTAATTATTTGGTTGATGTAGATTGTGTTCAAACATCACATTCAAACTTGATGTCAAAAACATATTTGAAAAAGAAGGCAATGCAAGATCCAAGAAGGTGTTTTTCTTCTTTCTCTTGTCACGTAGGGAGCTACCAGCCGGAGGTATATGACACCAAATTTGATGAAGCCCTAATATAGAAAATACAGAGGGACAATGTGATGTGTCAGAAAAGCCCTGAGCGTTTCCTCGCAGGAGGAGCTGCCATTTACACAGGAGGATATGACAGAGAGCGACAGAGAATAAGAGAGTGCGACAGGGAGAGTTGGGAGAGGAAGATTAAGTGAGGGTAAGGGAAGAGTCGGAAGAGCTGCAGCAGCATGAGGAATATGTGAACATTATTATTGGCATGTCAAGTTTGAAAGCGTGTGTGTGAATATATGTCACATCTTGAGTATTGGCATACAGCTATATTGTGCTCAAGTCATGTGACTGAGAACTCCAGATTCTGATCGGTCAATGTGGGCACTGACAGATCCTCCACTGAGACTCAGGTCAAAGAAATGCCTGCAATGGACACTATGTTTAGTGTCCAGCTAGAGCTACAGCTTTGTTTGTTTTTATAAAGTAAATCAAGCATCAATAAATGAATCATTCATTAATTAATGGCAGCAGCTGTTTGAATTTTTCAATTTACTGAACTGAATGGGATATGACCCCAACTTTACTGTTAGGAATGGAAAGCCTGGATTTGCTATGAACATTTTCTGGAGAAAAATTATAATATTTTCTGGAGAACAATTATAATATTTTCATCGAAAAGTTTATCATATATCTTCTACATCAGACATATACAAATATAGGGACGTGTTTTCTCCATAACGTTTTTTTCTTCTGTGTTCTATGTATTAACATGACTAAGAGTCTACAGCCATCGCAGCTCTGTGAGGCTCAAAAATGAACATGCTGACATGCATTCATCTTAGCATAGCATGTTAGCATGCTCACATTTGCTAATTAGTGTTGAGAGTCAGCACCAGGCGACTACCTCCTGGTCTGAAAAGTGAAGACATTGCCAAAGTGCCATCACTCTACTTTTCACTTCTCACTTGATTTATTACCTCAGTATATATTGTAAACATGAGTTTATGGTCTCAATCCATAGTTTCAAGTCACCTTCAATACAGCATGATGTTCATTTAGAAAATGATGGTCCCATTTAGACTAAAATAGACCATAAAGCAGTGTATGCTTTAGGGCGGGCTACTTTCTGATTGACAGGTTGTCCGTGTTTACGTCTTACAACTTTCACAGTTAGTTTTCAGTTCATGAAAGTTAATAGTCGCCTTTTGGTCAGGCAAAAAACAAGATGGTGATCGCCAAAATGCTGAACTCAAAGTTTCAAAACTGCAGTCCACAAATCGATGGGTGATGCCACGTTGACGACATCTGAATCCACTTCTTACATTCTATGGTCGGCATGGAACACGAAGCACAGCTGATGGGAATCCATTAGTTCTGCGGGTTTGGTCCCACTGTAAAGTGTGCTGACCTGATGATGGCACCAGAGGAAAGGTCTGCTGGATCACCACAGCTATTAGGCTTCGTCCACTGACCGTGAATGTCTGTGGAAAATATTGTAGTAATCTATCCAATAGTGGAGATATTTCTGTCTTGACCAGCCAACAAACCAACATTGCTTTCCATAGAGCCACTTAGCTAGAACTGTTGTAAATTTTTCATTAATTGACCTCAATAATCACACAAAAAAATCTAAATCCTTAAGACATTGTGAGATCAACATTAGGCAGATCTCTCACACACTCTGTGCACGGAGGGACATCAGACTCAGAAACCAACGTACTGTCCAAGACCTCAGTAAGAGGCAGCAGCTGTAATGTGACAGTAGTGTTTGACCAGTGCTCTGCAATAAAATGCAGCGAAGCTTATTTTTATGAGAGTTGAAGTTCCTGTTGCTCCAGTCTCTACTCAAACACACTGAGTGGAGCTGCTGCCGGAGACGAGATGAGACCGCTGCGCAAAGCGGCCAGCCACAGCTATGCTCATAATATGTGACAGAAACTGAAACAACCTATTCATTTGAACCCTGAACAGGCTTTCCCTCATTACAAACTGATTTGTCTGTTACATAAGACTATAGTTAGAGACATTACATCCCACTGAGCCTGAATCGAAATTGGCATGACTTGTGTTGTAATCTGAAAAGCCAGACGGAGTGCGAGATGCGATTCAGTTCATGGCGTTGTGGGATCAATATCCCTACCAGGCGCTGTGCTCGTCTTCAGTGTCCCACAGCAAGGTCTAATCAAGGTCTGTGAATCAGAAAAGAAAAGAGCAAGACAGAACAACTCCCCTGACACCAATATAAAAGTTTAGTGACCGTGAAACTAAAATGCTCCTGTTGTGACTGAACAAAGCTGTGCAGCAAAAAGAAACCGTGTCACGCTTCAGTTGATTGAGTCCCCCAGAGTGTTGCTCCCGTATCAGCTCCTTGAGTTGATTACATCAGAACCTGATTAGACCTTCTGTCCTCAACCTGGAGTGTTTACTGACATTTATGGGCTGCCAGATCTACCAATCATTAATACTTCCTGGAATTTGAAAGTGCCGACTGAACAGAAGCTTAATTATTTATGATACTTTCTGTGCCCATGGCCTGATTGGTAAACAACTCTCTCTTGAGCCATAATATCAGTGATAATGGCTTCTTCCAACAGGCTGTGATACATAGAAATTGTTTTGCGACATCGCTGTGAGCTATTAGTGCCTGCAGCAGACATATGGAGTGACAATATGGCTGTAAATATTGGGGTGGACAAGAAAGCGCAAGAAAGAATAAAGTCTTGAAAGCTGTTGGTGAAATGCAAACTGTGTTTCTCCTCTCCTGTATACCTGTCCTTCATCCGCTCTCTCAGTTGGTGAGGGGTCAAATCACGCTGTGGCGAAGCTGTGGGTGTTTTTTTCTGTGTTTGTTGCTTGTATCACTCTGTCCACTTCCTTTTCTCAACAAATACAAACAGACATCTATTTCATTTTGTCACGAAAACAATCCTACCAAGCAAGCTGCATTACAGTATAATTCACTTCAACTCTTACTCGTTGTGCTCACATGGTGTCAATTTGGTGACGAGCAACAAATAACAAACGGCAGCGTTTTAGTGTGATGCCCTGAATGAACCGATTTCTGCAGAGCAGCTTTAGCAACCTGTAAACAAAACACCGGCATATTATCACCGATAAGATGATATGGAGAGCATATAATCAAACAGCAACACACACACACACAACTCTCCTCTTAGCTCTGTTTTTGGTCTCCACCAGCTTTAGCCCTGATTTCCCACTTGCTCCCGGACAAAAGCCCCTCCTTCAAACCCTCGAGCACTATGTGTGAACTGTTTAAAGATGGCAAGCAGAGGTTTTCCATTCCAAATATCTAGCGTTAGCACCCTAAATATGTGAAGCTGTCGAGGATTCTGTCAGGACCGATATAGCCAATGAGAGCGCAAGAAACAGTCATGCTAGCGAACAGTCATACTGTATAGGTCGCTTTGGAAAGTACTAGTGACAAAGCACCTGACTTATCTTTTACATGTATGGAATTGTTGGAAATAAAATCGACTGCTAGCAAAGACAGCAGTTCTAGTTGAGCAGACATGCTTTTCAGACATTTCTTCCTCTTTCTATCTATTCCTCCTTATCTTAATCCCCTCCCTCCTTCCCTGCTGTGCTTGCTTTAATACCTTCCTGTAGCCCACATTCCCTTTCTTTCCTCCTTTACTTCCTTCCTTCCCCTTTCTTCCTCCTTCCCCCATTCTTCTATTCTGCCATTCCCACCACTCATAAGCCTCATAGAATTAACTGGAAACCCTATGGGCGCTGCCATCTTCACGTGATCTGTTGCAGTTTTATCGCAAAGAGTTGTAGCCCAGTGTTATTCTCGGCCCAGGGCTGCGTTTTCCCAAAACTAATTAAACCCCTTCTCAGTGTTCATCCTCCACATTCGGATTGCCTTGATCCAGTTCAAGGCCAGTTAGCTTGAGGCTGAACACACAGTTGGTCCACTTGAGTGTGCCTTTGTAAAATTGTCCAGATAGCTGAGCTACACTAGTTCTACATTACATTATGGTTCAAGCTAATTTCATCAGCCTCGAAAGTGAACAGAGTCTGTAACATCCTGTTTTTAAGAATGGGTTGTTTTTTTAAATGCATGTAGACACTTGCAGTCAGCCCCATAATGTATGCACATGTTTGCTGTATGTCGTGCATCTGCATACGGTATTCTTGCATATTTCACTATGATCTTTAAACGAGCAGACATTACTCTGACCCCTCTAACGACACAGGAGAACATTGAGTTAATTACATTATGTCAGCAGGCACAGAAAAGAAAATACACTGAGGAAATGGATGCTCGGCACAATGTTATACAACTCCTGACCGTGAACTGTTTTCTGTGTGCATTTTTAAATAATTTCACTTTTGATGCATAACTTACAAGAAAGGACTTCAAAAGCAGAATTGCAAATCAAGCCTCAGAGTAAACTCAACTTTATTAAATTAAATCTCAAAGCAGGTCACTGGGACTGAACTTAAATGTGTCCCCTAGTGGGTTTCTTAATGCACCAGTCAATGTGTTTTATTTTACTCTGTTGAAGTATTTTTACATGTCCATGCTGATGTTTTATTAATCTATGCTGATGGGTATTTGTATTGTATTGTTGATATTGTTTTTTTTCTACCTTAAGCATACACCAAGAACAATTCCAGTCATTGAAATGGTAATACATTATTGAATCTTGTACAGTATCTACAAACTGTAACTGCTGAGTAGTTGCTTTAGAAATTAGCTGCATGTTTTTTGGGGTCACGTTGTTATTCCGAACAACGCTCTGTGAGTCTATATGTTCTATGCGACACTGTTTTTCTAATTATTACAGTCTTTGTCATATATCTTTGGCTGGGAGGATAAGAGTCACACACAGCCTGGAGACAAAATCTTTCAGTAGGGAGACACTGACGCTCCTACCTGGTCAGGATCATTAGTCACTCCGGATTAAAGAGTCTCTGAAATGTAAACTGTTGACTGACTGGTTTTTGTTGGAGGGAGACCATAGGACACATAAAACGATGCAATGTCATACAGTACTTCATTTGAAATGGAAACTTTTCTGAAGCTATGTTCTGGAAGAATTGCAAAACCTTATTCAACAAAACCCACAGTGTTTGAGTTTTATGTCAGCACAAAACCAGCTGACCTCGGTTAGTCATGTGCTGAGCCTGTCGCTGCCACAGTTTTGCATCATTTTCACAGCTCAAGCGTTCATCCTTTTCCTTCTCTTTGCTTAACTGGAACATTTGTCTGGGCACAGCCCCACACTTTTTGAACCCTGCAGAGCTTCGCCCCGCTATCACCAGGAGCACCCAGTCTAGCGTTTGAGTTTATTTAATTATGCCTCTCTCATTGTCCTCAATGGACTGAGCAGGTTTAGTGGACTTACAGCCCCTGCGAGGCATTCAAGATCCTTGGATGGTGTTATAAATGCCTGGAAGACATGGGACTCTATTCTCCAGGCCTCCTGAAAAAAAAGAGAAAGCATCACTGTGTTCGTAGTGTGTGTGTGTGTGTGTGTGTGTGTGTGTGTGTGTGAGAGAGAGACTATGAGCTGTCTGAATGCTCCATCAGCTGCGAGTTATGGTCACTCTGGCCTGTCATAATATCATCTTTATGACTGCATGCCCTCAGATTGTCATTCCCACTGAGTATGTGTGTGTGTGTGTGTGTGTGTGTGTGTGTGTGTGTGTGTGTGTGTGTGTGTGTGTAAGTGCGCGCGTGGGTCAGAGGGCACCAGATGGCTGCTGGCTGACTAAGCAGGATGAATTAAAGGAAATCATATGAGACAGTTGTGCTTATCTTTCCATTAATACACTTCAAAAAGAGTGCATGCACACACATGTACGTGTTGTCTGCATGTGCATCAGTGTTTTGGGGGGCTTTGAAGGTTTGATCCTCTTTTCCACCAAATGTTTTTACTGGTTCTCATCTCTAAGCTCATTAATTTGTTGTTGCTGACGATTTTCATGAAGCCAAATTCATAAGATTAGATTTACAAAATCGCGTAAACAAGAAAAAAAGCACTCTGTTCACCCAGTTTGAACTCTTCAGTCCCTGATTAAATGATCCGATTGGTGTATCTCCGTGTCAATCGTCCTGTCGAGACCTGTGTTCCTTCTGGGCAAAACTTGTTATCGTGCTTGATTGTAACTCCGTCCTTATGTGTTCTCATTGGCGATTCCAAGCAACACCTGCGCCTCAAGTTTGATTGTATCCCATGATCCTGAAGTGACACAGGTTCATGGCATGGCTTGTCTGGAGTGAAAGTTGAATAAACGTTGTTCATGATAGTATTGTAAGCTCATGTTGCCGTCAGTTTAACCTCACAAATTAAATTGATTGGTTGAATTACTGTTCTGGGATGAGCTATCATCTCACACCTTCAGATTTCTAATTAATCATTTTTTTAGGTGAACTTAAATTTGACATGTATATAATTATCATATATTTTGGTCGTGATTCTTTAAATAAAATGTTGTTGTTTTTGTTTTCTTTTCATTTACAAAAGTCCCTGGTTTGAAATCGAAATGTTTGGTACCACTTATGCTACGTTCACACCAAAAGTGGTGCGGATTTTTCGCAACGCGCCATTCGCGCCGCGTTATTTGCGTCAAAAATTTGCGTTGTTCGCAACCATTCGCGTCTGTGCATTGACTTTGCATGCAATCTACTCGCGTGAAAAAATTCACAATGCTTTTGGTGTGAACGTAGCATTAGGCTCCATGTAGCATCCATTAGTAGCATCAGCTATCTGCTCAGCTGCCTCTCTGGCCTGCTGGTTTTTCTTCTGCTCAGACCATGCCAACCTGAACTTGGAAGCTCTCCTTCTTCTGTCAGCTCTTCCTTTAGATTCCACCACCTTCTCAGCTGCTCCCATGGTATGGGTTTAAAACAGGCTCCATGTCATTATGTTTCTAGGAGTAGAATGCATACAAATTATGACATGGTCAAAATACTCCCATGCCTAATAATTGTGCACACAGTGTACATTTAAAATAATACGTTTAAAATTAAATAACTGTAAATAAAATTTAAATATAATTAAAATATAGCCTTATAATCTGCGAATGATATGCTTCAGCAGTCTTCATTTTTGCAGAACCAGAAGTTGCTCTTCATATCTGTGTCATGTCACATTTGGAGTTGCCAGTCAGTGACATGGCAGACCTTTTCTGCATTTGGAGCCCATTATCCTTTCTCTTGAAAAATACCACCGGCTTTCCCACGAGCGTTGGATGTTTGTTTGGTCTCTAGATGCCGCTTTAGCGTTCCCACACTCCACACACTGGGCTCTCGGCTCTGCCTCGTTGCTTCCGTTCACAAAGCCCTACTTGGTGAAGTCAGGATTGTACTTGGACAAACATTTAGACTTTTGGGGGAGTTTGGCACCACTTTCGTCTAAATTGCCACCCAGTGGTGGGAAGCTATATTGTAACTGAGCGTCTTGTGGATAACAGTAATATTTCTGGTGTCTTCAATTGATAACCTATGCGGTCCCGCGGCCCTCAGGTGAAAAACAGAACGTCTTTGGCGGCCCTCTAGGTGGTGCCCACCTACAGTTTAACAAGCCTAAAGTTTTATTAATCAAGTGTATCTAAACCTGCACATACAACAAGACGCCCAACAGGCTAACAATTCATGGAAGAAATCAAGCTAAACCAAGAACAAATTTAAAGGTCAGGCATATTAACACAAACATAACTAATAATTAGATTTGAATACAAAAACAAAGGAAGGACTCTCAAAAAAACGGAGAAAAAAATAGAAATTTGAAAAATAAATAATATGTGGTAATAAAACAAATACACTGGGTGCACAATTATGGCAAGTTGTATTTTTGGGGATTCATTTTATTATTGAACAACTACATTGCTCTCGGTCAATCCAAAATGTTAATAAACCTCAAACCTGAATATTTAAGACACTAAGTTAGGTTTGGGCTTTTAGGAGAATATCTATGTGTGAAAAATTATTATTTAACTAACTGAAAAACGAAAAAGTTCCCATCTCACTTGTTCATTTTCATCTGTTAAAGTGAGAATAATAAACAAACAACTCAAAATTCACAAATAAACATTTCTGACATTTCAAAAAAGAAATCCGTGACCAATATAACCACTCTTCTTGTTAATAACAGCAATAAGCCTTCCATTCATGGATTCTGTCGGTTCTTGATCTGTTGACGATCAACTTTTTGTGCAGCAGCAACCACAAACTTTCCAGTCTCTGTTCAGAGAGGTGGACTGTTTTCCTTCCCCGTAAACCTCCTGTTTAAGAAGGGCCCACAAGTTCTCAGTAGGGTTTAGGTCAGGTGAGGAAGGGGCCATGTCATTATTCTTTCATCCTTAAGGCCTTTACTGGCTAGACATGCAGTGGAAGACTTTGATGCATGCGATGTAGCATTGTCCTGTATAGAAATCATGGTCTTCTTGAAAGATGCAGACTTTTTCCTGGACCACTGCTTGAAAAAAGTATCTTCTAAAAAGTTTTGGAGTTGATTTTGAGTCCATCTTCAACCCATATTTAATACCAGCATGCCAGTACCCCACCTCCACCTTCCTAGCGTCTAAGTCAAAGTGGAGCTCTGTGCTACTGATCCGGCTGTCGCTCTCATCTCATCAGTCCAGAAAACCTTTCAAATCTGTCTTCAGATATTTCTTGGCCCAGTCTTGACCTTTCAACTTGTGTGTCTTGTTCCATGGTGGTCGGGTTTCAGCCTTCCTTACCATCGCCATGTCTCTGAGCACTGAACAACTACTACGTACTTCTGGGCACTCCAGGTAGGCAGCAGTTCTGGAATAAGACAGCACTGGAGGATAAGGGGTTCCTGGTTGCTTCATGTTGGATTCTTCTCAAATCTTTGGCAGTTAATTTGCGTCTTTTTTTCTCAACATGTTTCTTGCGACTCTGTTGACTATTTGCAACAAAACATTTGATGGTTCTGTGATCGCGCCCCAATATCTTAACAATTTCAAGAGTGCTGCATCCCTCTGAAAGACTCTTTTACATTTTTGACTTTACAGAGTCAGTTAAATCACAAAAAATAAAAAAATGTCATTCATTCTTTCTGTGTGGCCCGGTACCAAGGGACCCACGGACCGGTGGTTGGGGACCGCTGCTCTAGGTGATCCTAATGGGCCCAAAACCCAATCCAACTCAACTATTGAAGGTCCAGCACTAATTCACCTGCATGACCAGATCTAAGCAGTCGGTGTGACTTTTTGGGATAAAACAAAGTCATTCTTTGAGCTTTGGCTCTTTCTGCTCTGGTACAATAAAAACATAAGAGCCATCTTTGTTTGTACTCAATCAATGGTTAAAACTCAATAATGTGATTTCCTAAGTGTGTGGAGACAGAAGCAATTGATTTTAGGCTTGCAGATTAAGAACACTCTGCACATGACAGATTAACACGGAGGCTCAAAATAAACAATAAAGTAAAGCTTTATTGAAGATTTGTAACGGTTCACTTTTTATTTTTATATTCATCAGTTACATAGAAGCAGTCGTTGACAATGGAAATCTCAATCTCAGGCTCCCTTCAACAATGTTCATTAAAATTAAATAGAATTAAGTAAAAAAAAGCAGATATGTTTCTGCAGTTTAGTGCTATCGCGTCGCACATCAACCAGCACTGTGCCGCTTGCGCACGTGTACGCATTACGATGGCGCACACGGAAACCAATAATGAAGTTAGAGGAGAGAGAGATGAGGATGGAGAATTTGCAGAAAAAATTATTATGTTACGAAGTCAAAAGTAATGCGCACATTATTACAGTTTGGGGAATCATAATGGGAATAGAGTGGTGAATTGTGTCTGTGTGCCTCTCGTGTGTTTTAGGTTACAATCTGTGTTATTTTCAGCAGTGCAGAGTTTAGCCTTTTTCCAAATAGCTTACATAACTCAGAGAGCATAACCCAGGAACACACACACACACACACACACACACACACACACACACACACACACACACGCAAACGCACACGCACACACTTTGAAGGCCCTGTGGCGACATCATCTGCACAGTCTCTCTATTTTCTCTCTCGGCCCTCGAACAGAGTCAATGCGGTTTGGTGCTCAGAGGGGTGATCCTGAACTGCAGACAGATGATGCATGAAGGCCTCCCTTGTCTGCACATCGCCTATCTTTATGTCGTATTTTCAGCACTGTGGCTCAACCACTGTTGTGCGCACCAGTCATGGTAATACAGTCCACAAAGGTGTGCATGGATATGGATTTCATGAAAGATGCACATAGAAACAGGCGGCTCCCAATCTATGAATCATTTTTAAACCAAAGAATTAACAAATGTGCAAGGATTATTTAATTTGGGATTTAGTTCACATTACATCTGTGAGAGCCACCTGAAGCAAACCTTAAGCTTTCCTGTAAAAAATATCTGTAGACTGTACATGTTTATTACTTTTAATTTATCATAATTTCTCTTGAGTTAACTCTTGACTGAACACAGTTAATACATTTGTTTTACTCATATTAATTCCTCCTTTACTATGAAGCCATTGAGACATTTTTACATTTATTTTAACAAAGTTGTTAAATTTCAAATGTGAAATGTGACCACATGTGGGTCTTGACAAAATGACATCAGCATGTGATATATTACATAAATCGTGTGTCCCTTACCAAAAAAAAAAAAGCATATCGTCACTGTCAATTTTGGGACAACAGAAGGATTAAGTGCTCCTTTCATTGGTACATTCTCCTATTTTTAAGATAAATAAATCATTAAAACTGTCCCAAAACCACATAAGGCTTTATTGAATTATGTGGAATTGATATGTTTTGGGGAGAGTTAAAATCTGATTTCCCTTGTGTTTTCTACTGCATCATTTATATTTCATGCATTCTTTCATATACACATTCCTCTGAAGATGCAGTGTATCTTGGAAAACCTGTGAGCACTTGACTAGATAGAGTTTGTGCACGCAGCATGAGTTTGATGACAGTCGCTGTCCTGGATTGGGGAGGACCAAAAAGGGGATTATGACATCTGCAAAATATAAACAAAACACTGCATTGTGTCCTCTGTGCGCCAGAGGGAGGAGAAAATAAGAAGATAACATAGATGAGAAATAAAATAATTTGCTGTTCAAATGTTTATTCATGCCATTGGGTCAGAAGAGAAATGTGTCTGTTGGCATATAGATGATGCCTCTACTGCTACAGCTGCCTTGACAATATAATACAGTGACGTCATCTGCCCTGCAGCAAGCGCGCGTGTGTGTGTGTGTGTGTGCGTGCATGCGTGCATGTGTGTGCGCATGTTCATCAAGTCAATCAGGTTTAAACTGTGCAGTGATTAAGGGGCAAATTCCTCAGTCTGTCAGCTTGTGCACATCCTGTTCCACCCTCTCATATAATCTCTCTTTTTCTCTCTCTCTCTCTCACTCACACTCACTCACTCACTCACACACACACACACACACACACACACACACACACACACACACACACACACACACACACACACACACACACACACACACACACACACACACACAGGAGAGAGAAAGAGTGACTAGTATTGCAGAAGCCTACAGCATCTTTAGAGTGACTAATCTACTATTAGCACTTGTCTCCTAGGGCCTCCCTTCCTTCATCCTTCTCACCACTCCCTTCTTTTCCTCTGCTCCTTCGCCTCCGCCATCGATTTCAGCTCAAGGGATTTGCTGATTGTTAAGGTTTGGCATCTTTTGAAAAATAACAGTGGTGTATTGAAATTGCATTATATATTTGTTCAGGTTTTCATCAATCTGTAGTCTTCTTCTTTCAGGCTCTTTTACCCCATCTTTTTCCATCAGTTTCTTTATTACGTCCTCACTGTGTTCTGAGCTGGCTCTTAAGCCACAACAAATAGAGACACACCAATAAATAAAAGATATTCCAATCATCCAAATTGAACCAATGTAAGGTTTATTAAGATGTGGATGTGTTAGCAGTCAGTGTAAGTGTGTTGATTGGGAACACTGGACCCAGTTTTGGACGGAACTATCTCCTACCACCAGATATCTGGAAAACATGAAAAACAAATAGTCACTGATTCTTATTTACATTTACCAATTTATCTTTCTTCACCTCATCTCTCCTCACCTGCATGTTTTCTTTACAATCTTCGTCTCCCTCCTGTGCCAATTCTTATCCCTTTTATACCCCTACACCTTGCCCTTCTCTCTCTCTCTCTTTCATCTTGCTGTAATTTCTTCTCTTCCTCCCTCCAGTCTTCCTCTTCCCCACCTCCTTCTCCTCCTCCTGAGTCTCTGCCTCCATGGTGATTGTATCTGTGAGATAAGCTGGGTGTCAGACACGAAATGTTCTCCAATTTCTCTGTCTGCTGCCGGTGAGAAATGGGCAGACTGAAAGATAAAGTCAAAGAAAGACGACGAGGGAGGGAGTAGGAATAGTGTGTGGGGGGGGGGATGGAGATCCGAACAGACAGGTAGAGGAGACGGAGGCAGATGAGAAATGACCATAAGGAGGAAAAAGACAGAAAGGCATTTATATGTGATACTGCTAGGCATTAGTCTAGATCTGCTTGTAATTGAGTAAAATAGAATAATAAGCCTAAAGGAATAGTTTAAGATTTTTGGATAATGAACAAGCAGAAAGAAGGCAAAAGAAAAGAAGCCTGCGCACCGAACTTGGGAGGTATTTGGTCCCTGTACCTCTTCTCTTTAGCCGGACTGGGGCAGGACAACTAGACAGTCGTAGTCTGATTGACTGCAGAAATGGAGAGGAGGAGAGCTGTTGCCATGGGCACAAACAGAGCGGCTTTTTCCCTCTCTTTTTTCACTGCGAGGACCAGTAATTGGTGATAAACTTGAAGGGAGGGGCTGGAGGGCGGTAATCAGAGGCAGCGAAGCACGCCGGCTTTCGCAGAACTGAAGTAGTGCTGCAAGACTCAGGGAGTGTGTGTGTCTGTGACACAAAAGTCAGTTTGTGTTTGTTAAAGTTAAAAGGCAGGGAAAGAGGCGACGCGGTCGTGTGTGTGTGTGTGTGTGTGTGTGTGTGTTGTGGAGTTTTCCTGTCAGCTGGAGGTGACTGAAGATAAGGTGTTAATGGTTTGTATAAATGAAACTGTTCAGATGAACTGCATCCAGCTGAAAGATGCTCCGCATGGCACTACAGACCATCAAACCCTCTTAGGCTCACACAAGTTCACTTTAACTCCATTTTCATTTACAGCCTGCAGGAGGAGCTTTGGGGATAACAAGAACCACACACACACACACACACACACACACACACACACACACACACACACACACACACACACACACACACACACACACACACACACACAGATACACACACGCACAGACCTGAGCCACGTGCAAACAATTGAGGGTCTAGAGCGGGATGAGAAGTACATCATTTTGGTGTCAGAACAAGGAAACAAAACAGCTAAATAATACAGACCTTTTAGCTGTGTGCTTTTGTCATGTTCCTTTAAGATGTTGTTGCCCTCAGAGCTGTATACTCTACATTTCATCTTGAAGGTCAGAGAGCTGGCAGGCAGTGTGTGTGTGTGTGTGTGTGTGTGTGTGTGTGTGTGTGTGTGTGTGTGTGTGTGTGTGTGTGTGTGTGTTTACTACATGCAGGGCATAAATGTTACTGCTCAAAAACCTGAAAATGATTGGCTTTTCTGAGATTTAAGATTATCCTGCAAGACATTCACATAAGAAACTGTTTGTCTGCTTTCAACAAAACAAATCGCTTCACGGTCCATTTATCGCTGTTGTGGAGCTTTTGATCACATCATTTGTCATGGAATTGTACATGTTCAAATTTCTATTCCTCTGAGCCCAAAATCAAGGTCAAGTGTGTGTGTGTGTGTGTGGGGGGGCGGGGGGGGTCCTGCAATATATATTTAATATACCGTTTCTTATTCAAATCCATACTTGAACATGGTGTCTCATGTTTTCCTGTCCGTATCTCTATTGTGAACTATCCGAAGATGCTCCAGGGAGATAGGTGTTGTGGAGAGCCTTCAAGGCAACAGGTTAGCTACTATAGTCTCTGTTTCTGCATGTGTCTGCAACATTGCTGCTATATTTGTGTTTGTCATTTGGACCGATAGTGTTTCCAGTGTTCCTGCAGCTCATCTGCTGTTATTTCAGCCAGTATTAGGAGCAAATATATATGAATAGACCATAAGTGTTGAAGTGTTTAAGGTTGGTAATGGTCTGTTGATTCTATTTCAATGTATTTAGGTTGACACAACACGTGAGTCTAAATACACTGTGCCTTTGATAGGTAAACATGTAAATTCAAATCAATAATTTGCATCGGGCTGCTAACCTGAAGGAGTTCATGTGATTATCTACTGCATAAATGAATTACGGTCTTATGTAAACATCATTTGGCTGATTTCTGCATCAATATTTTGCTCACTGCCGACAGAGTCTCTTGGGATGAACTCCCTTCCCTCTCATCTCTCAAGCTGCTGCTTCTTCTTCGCCGTCTTGTTCCGGCTTTCTCGTGATGGTGAAATTAAAGTGGCCCCTGGCCTTTGTTAATAAATCTCAAAAGCCCTTTAATTTAGGGGGGAACATGATGTTCACCTCAATTGCATTGATAGGCAATGTAGGTCACAATTAAGACAACAGAAAATTAGCACAGAGAAGTGTTTAACACGTCTTGTACAGTAGTTAGGAAACACAAGTACTATACCATCTAAACTTAACACATTGTGTTGCCTTTAGAGGAGATTAGACCTTTTATTGAACTACAGGGTCACATTTTCTTTCATTACATGACTTTCAAAATAAGTACACGACAGAGCAGCTCTGATGTTTTTCATCCTTCACATCTCATTATCTTAATCTAAATGACAAGTTATCCGAGTTTTCAGTGCATGACAAAGAACAAAAGGTGTTAATCCTGGCAGGGATCAACACCTTTGATGCGAACCGTGCTTGCTTGGCTGGTTTCCCTGACAACACAGCAGACGATTTCTGGGGGTGAAATTATTTTGTTTAGGTTCTAAAAGGACAAAACGTGTAATGAATACGAACTGAACAAAGTCCAATCGATTATAATCTGCAGAACCGGTCTAAAGCTCATCCGTGGTGGATTAGTGGGTGGCAGCAGGTTTTGGCAGGGGGAAAAGGTGCAGGAGGCAGAGTAATTATCCACATCTGGACTGATGCTTCATGCAGCTCAACACTGCAGGTGGATGTAGAAGCTGCAATGAAGGACACAAGGTATGACTGTAAATAAGATTTGTAGGTTAAAATAGTATGCCACAGAAAGCTGGAGTACATGATGAATATGCATCGTAGACAATCAAACCTTTGCTGTTGTAGTGATTGTCAGGTTTTTTTTGCTTTTAAAGGGGATATATCAAGCACATTTTCAGGTTCATAGGCCTACTTGTATTTTGGTTGTTGATAATGTTTACACACCGTTTGTCTGAATAAATGTGTATTCACTAGTTCTGAACGCTTCATTTTAGCACCTGTTTCTTTCAGCCCCCACCCTGAAAAACCCATTCTGCTCTGATTGGCTTTCTAGGAAAATACGGTGCAGTCGTAGTCTTTGCAAAAGTAGATTCCAAGTCGTGGATGGCGGTATATTCTTATGAGCCTAATTGTGCAGGACCAAATGTGTATGGCTTGTTGAATCGCATTTTGCTGACTAGGCAGCCCATAAAAAAAACTGTCTTATTTCACAGTTAGTAGGTTTTCGACACACCAGATATCCAAATGTATGCACACAAGCACTCAGAAAGCAACGTTGTACTGACATGTCCCCTTTAAAGACCACTGATGGTAGAGAAGAATAAGAGATTCAACACTAACATAAGAATCACAAAGTTTAAATTGGTGCAATTGACAATGAATATAAATGCTAATCTGAGAGGAATTACAGAATATTATCAACAGAACCAATTCTCCTTGCTGCCTTTTAAAGTAGTATAACAGCGTATGGCGGAGGATGGGGGAATAGTCGTAAGACAGCAATCAAAGACAAGAGTCAATTTAACTGTCAAACCAACCCAAAGTCAAAACACAAATCTAGCCCACTTTCAAAATACCACAAAAGGTTTACCCTGAATAAAAGAAATAGTCAACCAGCTCAAGGTATGCCGTCACATGCAGAGGGTGGGGCACCCGGACTGGAAATGTATTACGCCTCCGTTTAGCCATTACAACTGCTTCTGATCGTCTTGAGAACAGAGGTGGCCAAACCCCTCAGATTTCCTCCTTGATTACGGTTTAGTAAAAATGGAATATGGGAAGAAAAGACATAAAAATATAAATATGTTGGTGCTGCATTTGCTGTGGTTATGTCCAATTTGAAGCAAAAACTTGTATGGAGTGGAAAGTACAAAATATAAACATATTTGCAATGTATTAAAATTCAAACTTAACAGCAGTAAATACTTGTTATATTACGGATTAATGTTGTTCAGTGTTTTTTGATAGTCCTGCCTCATTAGCTGCTGGTTAACTAATATGTTGAGAATGTACTTGAGGTGCACTGCATCTTTGAGCAGAAAATGACAGCAGTCAGTCATAATGCACTCAAGCACACACATGCGTTTCATTGCTGAGCCGATTCAGCCTAAACGTCACATTAAAGAGGCCTTTGTGTCTGCTGATGCAGCACAGCATGCAGTGGGGACCAAATTAAGAGT
Source organism: Taurulus bubalis (assembly GCF_910589615.1). Classification (NCBI taxonomy): domain Eukaryota; kingdom Metazoa; phylum Chordata; class Actinopteri; order Perciformes; family Cottidae; genus Taurulus; species Taurulus bubalis. Next base: position 18,019,541 of record NC_136598.1, on the reverse strand, counting down.
CATGCACTCACACTGTCCTTGTTGCTGTGGGCTCTGTGTGGAAATGAGGGAAACTGGCTCAAACAGGTGGATGTCCAGATTCCTGTGACTGCCATTGTTCCTCCTGTTGTTTGTCTGTTTCAGACTTTGTGGCACACAATGAAAAAGTTCATTTTATTGTTGGGAGCTGGCAGATGGGCTGGCGTTGGCTGTAGGCAAGTCCCGGCGGTTGGCAGGTCCGCCCCTGAGGCTCATCACCTCATTTTGAACATTATCTCCGTCTTCCATTCACGGCCCTTCTCTGAACCGCACTCATCTGTCGTCATCCCTCTGCTTTATGCAACTGCTGCTATGACCTATGTAGTAAAGGCCATTTTGGTGTGTGTGTGTGTGTGTTTTTCCCCCGGTGGGTGCTGTGTGTGTGTATGGTATAGTGAAGGTTTCCTGCGTGTGTGTGATTCCCTCGCGGGGCTCAACGGTGTGTGTCTCGAGGTACATAGTGACCCTGATGTGTCAGCTCTGCTTAGAAGAACGAACAGAGAGCTGGTGGACCACCGTGACTCACACACACACACACACACACTCACACAAACACGGAAGACCTCCTCAGGGCTCACCCTATGATCACTGTACTCTAATCACTCCCACACTCTCCTGACATTTTTCCTCGAAGCACATATATAGGCTTCCATTTTACAGATGTAGCAAGACATTGTCATGAAGCCTGCAGGCCTCGAAAAAGTTCCTGCCCCTATATATTTGTGTGTATAGTATATGTAAATGTAAATGTAAAGTGCTGTGTTTGTAGCCCAGCTTACCCTGTGGGGCAGATTCGAGCTGGACTGTGCGTGTGTCTCGACATTCATCTCATAAAAGCGATGAAGAAAAACAAGTAGATTACCTAGAGGGCAAAGCAGAGCTGGAAAGCATCAACCTTTAGCAAGAGTAAAATGAACGATGTGACTATGCATTATAATTAGTGATGTGTCCTTTCTTGTCGAGGCTTCGATGCGCGTGTCGAGTAATCCAGGTAGATTTTGGTGAAGCGCGTATCGAGGCTTGTGTCGATGACGTATGCGGTGACGTTTGAAGCCTCGCGAGCCGGCCGTACCACGTGACTAATTCAGAAAATGGTTTGTGGGTTTGCCGTGCGATTTGAAATATAAGAGGCAGAGAAACTCAATGGATTTCCCCCTTCCTCTCTGTACCCAGCTTCATGTGTGCCTGTGAAAGGGTATTTTATAAAGCAGGCAAAATAGTCTCAAAAAGCCCAGCACTGTGGAAAAGTTCTTATTTTTACTTTAAAAAAATTGGACACATAAACATGAACTAGCGGAGCCGAGGCTCGAAACACCGATCCTCTGACTGAGAGTCAGATATTCTAACCACTGACCCATAGTCACATCACAACCCTCTCCCAACTGGTTTCGAGTTTTGATTTTGACCCCGCCAATATATCATAAAGATAGACACAATATTAATAAGTTAATAATTGATGTATTGGCGTCACAAACATAATTTATTCAATTTAAAGCTTCACACACCAAAGCCATGGTGTCGTTATGATCACTCTGCCTGTTTTACATCTATTGTCCACTTGGTGGCGCAGTAGAGCAAATGAAGCTCCATGAAGCTCCGGTACATGAGCGAACCAATTGGATGGAAAGCTTCAAAGCTTCAGGAAGCTTCACCTCGCCATCACTAATTATAATGCTACGCATGTTCAGACACAACATGCATACACAACTAGCTGAATGTGTTTATTGAGTTTCAGAAATGGAAAATCTGTTAAAGGCAGAATAAGAAAGAATAAGAAACAAGGCAGACAGAGAATACACTTGCTTAAGCATATAAAAACAAAGGCAAGTACTTTTTAGAATTCACATAAGTCAAAATCCTTTGTGCGAATCAGGTGTAAAAACGTACTTGGTTAGATACACCTGTATCTGTATGAAAAATAGAGAGAAAAAGACGCAATTGGAAATCTGCCTTTAACAGCTGCAAAAAGTAAAAACTTCTAAGTATCTGCCAGAAGGTACATACGAGACTGAACAGAGTAAGATTGTACTGTGAAAAGATTTAGCTAGTTACATCTAGTAAACGCTCTGATGATTCTAAGCTTAATGTCACACATCATCTCCAAAGTTTGTGGTGGGACGTAAAATGTATCGTTTTAACGGACCGTGCAACTAATCAAAACAATTATTCTGTGATTATTATTTGTACAATTTGTGTCAAATGGTGCATCCCCTGCGATTCAATGTTGAAAACAATTAAACATGAATAAAGCAGAAGTCTGTTCTGGAGGGTAGCTAATAACACACACACACACACACACACACACACACACACACACACACACACACACACACACACACACACACACACACACACACACACACACACACACACACACACACACACACACACACACACACACAATGCATCTATACCTTTTCATACAAACTGCTAAAAACAGTGTTAAAAATTAACATTTGTCCATGAGGCTTGATATCTCGCCAGCAGAGGTGGAGCATTCTACAGCACAGCATACAGCGTCCTCTGCTGTGCAAATAAATAAGAAATCTTTCCAGCACGGAAAAAAAGCAACAGGTGGGCACATACGCTACACGGTGGTGAAGATGGGCAGGACAAGTTCAGGCAGCTGGTAAGGCAATCGTTGACAGGTTAAAACAGTTAATGCAGATTGTTTCATGGCTCTCCTTTTGACAAAACATATATTAATGTTTGGACTCAAGTAGAAGAATGATAGAAGATTATAATGCACTTTAATTGGTTTCTTGTGCTTCCAGGTCTTTCACTTGAACTTCTGCACCCTGTTTTGATGAACAGACTAGAATAACATACAGTCACAAAGATTGTGCACAACAAACATAAAAGGAATCTAACTGATCCATAATCTAAAACTTCATAAATACTGCTGGTTAATAACAAGGCTGCCCATGTATGTATATTTACTGTATATCATCATCACAGGGTTTAGAAAAGGAGCTACGGATAGGAAGCAGCGTTGAGGAATGTGTGCTGAACACAATTTCATACAAGACAAAACGAGCACAAATATGCAACCCTGACCAAGGTTTTTGACCAGTACAGGCAAATAAAAATAACGGACAGAGATCTGTCACTTGTCATTTCTCAGCTTTACCTCTCCATCCTTATCTTGTGGAACCGTCTTCTGTGACATCAGCCTGGCTTACAATTGCAATTATTCAATTTTGAATTGCAGGTGACAATTCTTTGAGCAATAGTACAGAATAAAAGCTGAAAACATCACAACATTATAAATCAGATTTTGCTATACTGCAAGTCAATAAACTTTATTCTTCCATTTAATGAAAAAAAGAAGAGCTAAGCATTCAACGCTAGTCCCTAGAACAACTCGACTAAGGCTTTTCTGAAATATATAGAAGAAATGAAGGTTTCTCTCAGCATGTCTTTCATGCTTCAGTCTCGAAATGCAATGCAGTGTTGGAACCACGTGCCACTGACCAACGGAAACCGCTGAGCATTGGGAGAAGACTTGCCGCACATCCATCCTAGTCCTTCAAACTGTCACTCTTTGATTTTTGAATGCCACAGCTCCCAGCTGCTTCCACTGGACATCAAGTCAAGGAGGATTATGTTGTGCAGGGAGGCCAGTGGACGATATATTTTACATGTGATCCTGTTTGTCCGTTTACATTTTAGTCCAGTTCATATTTAAAAAAAGGAGCAGATGGCAGTCTAAGGCCAGAATCCACATACAGTACAGGTGTCCATCATTCTGGCCCTTACAATCGCTGAATGATAATGTCACTGGAATGTTTAGAGGTCATCTGAGTCTTGTCCGCCCTTTAAAGAACAGAAATCCAGAGTTAGGCATTCAAATCAGTGCTATCACATCCTACAAGTTGTATTCATTTGTACAGGAGTGTAATCTATTACAGCAAACTGAAACTAAAACACAGTTTTCACCTCTTCATTTAAAACCAATGACACACTTTTCCTTTAAAACGTCAAGCTTCAAATTATTGTTTTTATTGATGATTAATATGTCCATTATTTGGTTTTCAACAAACAAAAACATGAAATTAGATATAACAATATTTGTTACTATACATATGCAACTCTTAAACCTATAAGCAACATCCAAAGATATTCAACCTACAAAGATATGAAACCGAGACAAGCAGCATCCCTCATTTTAGAAGCTGTAACTAACTGATTTTTGCTAAATAACTAATTATAATATAATTAAAGATTATGAATTTCCTGTCGCTCGACGAATCGTTTCAGCTATACATACTACTACATACTCAGAGGCATTAATGATGAGCTTTGAAAATGGTATCTTGTAAAAGGAAATGTTAAATTGTCTTACCTTTCTTGCATCAACCATTATCGAACATCTCTAAAGAGCTGAAATATAAACAGCAGAGGGGTTATGACAGATGGAGAAACGGAGAGGTGTAAAATAGAGGGAGGTGACGACTGATTGACTGAAGACAGGAGGTAAATGTAGGGTGAAAGAGATTAAGAGGGAAGCAGGTGTTGATGGTACGTCTAGAGAGAAAGAAGTGTGAAGAAGAGTGTGAGAGCAAAGAGAGATGTGGTGAATGTGTGATATCAACATTCAAAAGTCACAATAAACATCATCAGATTCACCTCGAGTCAAACAGGAGCGCACGCACACACACACACACACACACACACACACACACACACACACACACACACACCCTGCTGCCACTACATCACCAAAGCAATCACACCTCCTCTCACACTCCAAATATTATTTTTAGCAAGTCGATACACTGAAAAGACAAAGGATCAATCCAAAATTATCTGGAAAGCCATAACAACCCTGGAATTGTGTTTTTGCCAAACAATAATGAGAGGCCTGTGATGGCTACAGAAACACCAGAAGGAGACAGCTGCATCATCATGCTGTGGACATTTGGTTCCATACTACACAGAGCACAGTGAATTATTTTGGATGGCTGCACTCAATTTCTTTATGAAAATAAGCAAACAGATGGAGAGGGTGATATTGATGTTGTTGAAGAGGTCTGGATTAATGTCAGTATGCTTGAAATGTAGTCCAACAAACCTGCAGTGGTGATGCTTGTCAAACTCTTGCCAAGTACACAACTCTGAGCTGATATGCCAGAAGCAGTGCTGTGAAACACAATGTTGGCTAGCAGCCCTATTTTTCCTGCGGCCATGAGTTTACATTAAATGTTTTATTCTTAGTTTCTGTATTTTGCAAAGCTTTGCCAGAGCCTCACCAGAATGACTCTAGCTGTAATTCTAGTTTTGTTGGTTCTCAATCCAAACCTACAAAATGAAGATGCTGCCGTCTACTCCTCTTCCCCTCATCTGGATTCTTAAATATTTTTAGACGCAGACATAATCTGATAATTTATTCACTTGTCCTGGAATCCAGGCTAATGAAAACACTTCAAGGAAGCGCCCTTTAGTCTATTTTTGGTCAAAACAGCCAGTTTAAGAACCCAGATCACGTCATGATGAATAAATCAAAGATGAATCATGGAACAGAGATTATTGATTCTGCACAGATGTAACCCCCAACTCCTGTCTTCCTTTTAATGGAAGTGAATAACAAAATGAGAAGACAAATATGGAAGCAACACTGAATGTGCGTGTTTTTTAATGAAGTTCTGAGGAGACTTTTGTCCTCCAAATGTAAAGTACATATTACACAACTAGCACTTGGCCGGAGCAAATTTGTTCACCTCTTGGGTGAGAATCAGGGTTGAGGGTCTGGACCACCTGTTCAGCATGAATGTCTCTGATAAGCCAGTAGCTTTAGTAGGAGCTTCCTGGTCTAGATTAGTCCAAGTGATTGGTAGGTTCACTCACAGCAAGCGGGTCTTGGCTGAAAGCTGCCACGCTGTTCCGCATCTCATTCTCACTGCCACGCAGCGGTATCAGGGACACATTACCGTGACGCGTATCCGGCAACACGCGGCTCACTCGTGTCTGCTGGAGCCCGTCCTGAGGCCACACATTGCCATCGTACTTTAATGAGGAGTGGTCACAAACACAGAGAGAGGTGAAGAGAGGGAGCAAGAGGAGAGTTTACATTAATGCAATCCTATCAGCAGCTTACGGGAAATATTCATGTCACATAAGCATCTTATGTAATATTAAAATTCTCCTGTTGAAGTATACTCCAACTTTGCAGTGAGATCAGTAATGCTAAGGACCACTACCTGTTTTTACAAGCCTTAAATTCAAGTATTTTGAGTGAGTGTGTGTGTGTGTGTGTGTGTGTGTGTGTGTGTGTGTGTGTGTGTGTGTGTGTGTGTGCGCGTGCGTGTGTGAGAGAGATCGCACCTGGATACTTAGAAAAGTGGCATACCACTCCCTCATTTCTGACTGGGAGTCACAGCAGAGGTACCTGCAAATAAATAGAGGACTGTTAAAATAAGGCAAGAGGTATGTATGTGCGTGCGTGTGTGTGTGTGTGTGTGTGTGTGTGTGTGTGTGTGTATACCGAGTGTTTGTGGTCTGGGGAGAGAAGAAGTGAGAGAGGCATTCACAGAGAGAAATTTGGAGAGAGGACCAGAAGAAAGAGAAAGATATTAACACAAATTGACACATCGTCTCTTAAGGCACCCGGTGGTAGCGCCACGAGCGTAAACACTGAGTGTGATTCCTAAATTAAACTCCCAAAAAAGAAAAAAACACTGATTAGGACCTTCAGCGTTCGGTGTGCGTGCCAGTGTCAGTGAAAAGTGTATTTGTGTCGCTGTAATGTCTGTGTGTGCGTGCATATCTTATTCCACTCAGGTTGCCTTCACATAGCCCTCCGAGTCATCAGCGATGCCGTGGTGCTGAATAAATAGGCTTTATTTACACAATGATTATTGTTACGAGCAGATTTAGACTACAACAATTATTCAAGGGCCATCCACTGAGACACAACAAAACACTGATACAGACTTGAGAACTAAATAGGATACAGTTTACTGTAGTGTGCATAGCAGACATAAATTTAGCTACAGTCAAGAGCTTGAGCGCACACGCACACACACACACACACACACACACACACACACACACACACCTCATTAGGGCCAACAGAGCTCAATAGTGCTTATTGGGATTCAAAACAGGACAGAAACTCTATTCTATCACACATACCTAATGTTCTAAAATACATTTACTTTCTATGCAAATAACTGGGCTGCTTATTTAGAACATTATCAGCTGCAGAAGAATAAATGCTGCTCATTATCATCTTAGGTTTTTATAAAGGCACAGAATGAAATTTGCATAATGTTCTGAAAATTGAAGTAGGCTTAATAAGTGCAGCGACTGCAAGAATGTGCCGATAAAATTAACACGAGAGTTTTGAGGGGTTTTGAGGGGATGGAAGCAATAACAGGATCAAAAAAGCGACATTAAGTGCAGGTGGGTAGGTAAGATTGGGAGAGAGAGCCACATGGGCACATTCTCATCTAATACTTTTTCCATAATTTGACTTTCGGCCTTATCTCCAACCACTCTTCTCCTCAGTAAGTTTGCATTTATCTGGAGTTAATGCAGAATTTCTTACTTAGTATACAGTTTCTCTCCTTCACCGTGACACGTTGCCTCTCTACTTTCCACTTTCTCCCACTTCTTTATCTTTCTTCCACATTCCCTCTCTCTCTCTGTTTCTTCCTCTCAGGTGTGTGTTCTTTACTGTGACCAACATGGCGATGGAGCGTGACCAAGAGATGATACTGCCTACAGTGTGACAAGAACAGCACTCCCATTACAACAGTGCTGAGGTCTACCGCTGATGTCTACCGCTGTTCACAGAGTAGAGGCCCACTGCAACACACACACACACACACACACACACACACACACACACACACACACACACACACACACACACACACACACACACACACACACACACACACACACTATGTATGAACGGATTATAATAGAGGCATAGTTACAGGTGTACGTGTGTTTCCCTCCTGGGTGGAACCGACCTTTCACACTACTCCTTCCTTTTCCAAACACTCACGCAGGGATCTGACCTGTTTTCTCTGCCTGCAGCAAAACTGCTCGATTTTTCTAACAATGGTTATGTTTCCATGCAAATCAAAAATGTAATTATACTGCCACTAAGGGAAACATTGAAGTGCCTGTTAAACAGGACAGCAGATGTGTCAAAATGACTTAATAAGTTTGCCCCGAAGGCTGCATTTTACTGCAAACAGATAAAAAGCTGCAGTAGTGTGTTGTAATATATTATGATGCTCTAAGTAGCATGGCAGGAACGGCATTTCTTAAAAAGATTTTAAAAACTCAATCTTTATTTGCCATACTGAGTGACACAACAGAGTAAAACAGTTAAATAAAAGTAAAAAGCTGGGAATAAACCACGTGTGCTTGTTGAAAATGACAACATGAGCAGGACTGGCCTGAGCTATGAGTACTATTCGCTGACAGCTGTATATGTTATGTATATGAAAAGGTCAAAATGTTGTACATACAGAACTGGAGATCTACTCACCACTGCTGTCTCTTTTGCTTCTCTTGTTTCTTACTATCATACAGGACTGTCAGTCCCCAACTGGAAACACAGAGGCAGAAAGATTAAATTAGTTCAATAGCAGTACAACTAGAAATGTCCCAGTGCTTCTGATTCTTGGACTCAGTCTGGCCCCTAGTGGTCATTCTGTTTATCAGTCATCATGAGATATTTAATTTTTAATTTGTATATTCATTCATTTATATTATTCAACGGATGCTTAATTTAGGTATATAAATAACATGTGTAGCTTGTCTTCATCATCAGTGGTTTCATACAGTATAGAGATTGATAAACAAAGTCTACAAACAAAAACACATTATTCTACAACAACAAAAATTGTTCTAATAAAAAAGGAAGAAAAAAAAAGTTTGTACTCTTGAATGCTATAGAAGTGCAATCACGCATTCCTTTTCTGCCAATAAGTATAAACTGTAATCATCAGGCTTTTCAGCAAGAAGTGTACATTCCTAATATTCACATCAAGATGAGCACACTTTATACTCGCCGGGGGAAAAGACTGCTTTGCCACTCAGTAATCGTGAGGAGGACAGAAAGTGGCATCAGTGCCACACTTTATGTACTCACCATGTAGGAGGACGGACTTTCTTTTTAATACCCATGTAGACCCTTAGGTTTTTCACTGCCCAATCACGTTCTGGAGTGTTACTCTGACAGACAGAGAGAGACATAGTGAAGAGCTCGTGAAGGAACGGGACAAGAAAATGACAAAATCACATTTGTTCAGAGCAAATCTGTCAACCTTACTCTGACTTCCTTGTACATTCTGAGAGAGTTGGAATTGAGGATGAAATATCGGTCGTGGAAAATTCCAGAGGTGCGTCCCAATGCCAAGATGCTTCGCTCTTCTCCGAATTTCATCATCCCGTGTTTGGATGCATCCACTTTACTGGCTGGAGGGCAGATTATTAAGAATAAAGTGACGTGGATGACGAACAATGCAGTGATTTAGAAAAGGCCGTTGGTTTGTGTGTTTACCCAGGTAGAGCATCATCGCCTCCATAGCGAGGTGTTTCTTGATGAGCAGATGGGAGTCAGTGCCAATGGCATGCAGGATGGGTAAGACTCGCTCCTGATAGTGCAGTGGACGTTCTAGAGCGACACACAACGCAGGGAAAGAATTTTAGGAATCCTCAAATCATTGACCTGATAATTTTTAGACAAACAGCTCTTGATCTCTTGACGCCGTGATTGATAAAGCACAATTATTTTAGGCTGTGTTTTTGTGTTTTTACTTCAGCATATTTGGCATACAGTGTCGTCGCTTTATCAGTCTTCCTGTAATCAGCAGATTGGTTTAATGGCCAGTGATAGGAAACCTGCCAAATCAGTAGTGAATTACTGGCATTAGATAAGCCATCTCCAGGCTTCTGGGTGGGGAACCAGATGTCCTACATACCAGGCTCAAAACAAACCACGGCACAGTCACATTGTTGAGAATGAGCTTCTTGCCTCTGGGGTTTGGTGTCACTTTGAGTAGGTCACGCTGCGTTTTGAGTGGAGGGCATTTCACAAGCTTTGCGTCATTGTTTTTGGTACGCTGCGGGCCTTTTTTTATTTTTCATGTTATTTTGCATGTTAACTCATGTTGATTTCGAGCCTATCTGTACATGAGGCAAAACATCATCTGCATCGACAACTAAAACCCCTCTGTCTTCCAATCCTTCTCACCCATTTCCTCCTTGTCGCTGACCTCCCAGCAGTTCCAGTAATCTTTGCCTTTAACCCGGATGTTACGTCGGTCCAGGATCTCACAGGTCAGTTCTGCTGCCGTCATAGAACCAGGGATCTGAGGGAAAAAGTAACGCAGTTACTCTAGAGTCTTACTCTCTTAAACAAAGGGCAATATTGTGGCTGTCTCTCAATGTACCAATTGATCATAATTTGGAGTTGTGTGGTTGTTGTTTATTATTAGGATGACTATAAGGACATGTGGTGTGATGTGCTGTATGCAAATACTGCCCAAACAATGGAGAGATGCCACCGAAAAAAGACTGTAAGAAGAAGAACTTCAGCAGCGGTGAAATTGAGGTACTGTTAACTAAATTTGAAGTACTGGCATTACAGAAAAAGTCTCAAAGAACAGTATGGAAGCCATTCAGAAGCTTAACACACGCAACATCATCCCTATAGTCTTAACTGTTGTCAATGGACCAATAGTCGTTATTTAGCCCCCATATTTAATAATCCAATGACTATAATTACTAGAAAACATACAACAATTTGTGGACTGTGAAAAGAAGATGTTTTTTCTTCTTATATTGGTAGGGTGAGAGTGCTTTCGACCAATTTTTAAATGTTCTCTTACCTCAGAGAAGGGCAACAGTAAGAAAACATTGGTGAATCCCATATATCAATGGTTAGTAACAAAATAAGGATACAAATCGTGGATACGAAAACATATTTAACTTATATCTCTTCATGCATGAGGCCTATTGTGCCATTTGGTGAAGTCCAGGTCACCTTGACATGTTGCTCTGCTGTGTCCTTCTTTTCCTCCAGGTACACTGTACAGATGAAGTGCCCTCCAGGTTCAGTACTCTGAAGTGCGCGCACACGCACACACACACACACACACACACACACACACACACACACACACACACACACACACACACACACACACACACACAATTAGGATAACAAAGATGTCCAACTGCAGCAAACAGGTGCATGCATAAAAGCGTGCAAACAGCACCGGAAAGTGTTTTGTGCGAGTGTGTGTGACTCACGGGAAACTTTGTATTGAGTTTCTCTCGCACTTTGATGATAACAGTGATCTCTTCCAGCTGCTTCTTTAGCTGCTGTTCATCCACCTGCAAACAAGTATGAACACAATCACACAAACAATAAATCAACCATTAACTGACATAATACTTTAATTACAGCATCATGCCAATCTTTAGATCTCTGGCATAAATCCCCACCAGCATGTCAATCCTCTTTGTTTACTCATTCTAGGCTCTCTGTAGATGGGTGGTTAATACCGTTTGACAATGGCTGCAGGGATTTCATTCTAAGCTCATAAACAGGCATTCCCATCATTATGTGTTTCCTCAATCTCATCCTAACTTTCTTCTAGATTTCTCATCTACTTGTCTAAAAAATTGTTATTAGAAGACAATCTTAACACAAAGTAAATTCATGTTTATAACAAAATAGGAGAGACTGGAATCTGTTTTTGGAGCTTAATCTTGCAACAAATATAAGATGGCATGCTCTTTGAGATCTTAACCTTTTCAAGCTTTTGCACTCTTCACTTCACCATTCACTGATGTCATCACCATAGATAAATGAATCAGCTTTGAGAACAAATTAGTTTTACCCTCCTGTCATCCCTCTGTCCAACAGTGAGCAGTGAGTCTGACCTCAAAGATGAATGTGTAGTGCTGTATGAGGTCCTCTATGGCGCGGCTAGCATTTACGTCGTTCCCGTCGCTCTGGAACAGTGTGGGACCGAATATGATGGCCAGGTTATGGAGGTTCATCTGGTTCAGCTCAGAAAAACGCTGCACGCTAAAAGAAATGCAGGGAAAATGTACATGAGTATATGCATAAAAACATGCGCAGTGGTACAATATATTTTAAATGTGTGTGTTTCTCACCAATAGAGGTGGTTGATAAGGGCTTGTAGTGTAGCCTTGTTGACACAAGGCAGTCTGTTCAACAGCAGCTGGAACTGGGAAATTTTCTTGCTTTCATCCTGAATAGCTGCAGTAAGAGACAGAGAGACAGAAAGGAAAAGAGAAGTGTCAGGAAGGGATGTGGAAAAGATGGAAAGCACAGGTTGAAAGTGTAAAAGAGAAAGAAGGAGAGAAAGGGAAATGGATGGATATGATATTATTAGACGAATGCAGCGAGAGAGGAAGAAAAAACAAACAAGATTCAACAAGAGTTAAAAGTGACAAGCTCCTGATATAGAGTTACTGTAGTGCTCCGACACAAAAGCCATATTTGTTCAGGTTCAGGTTTGTATTGAGTTTTGTCTGAAAACAGAAGGTGTCAGAAAGGTGATACCTGAGACCCAGCTGCAGTATCTCCAGCAAATCTGATCTGGCAACTTAAATCATTCTGCTTCCATTATGTTTCTTGTGTAGTTTAAATAGTAAACACTCCAGAGTTTGCAGTTCTCCAAACTTTCTGGAAGTGAAACTCAGCCACTGAGACCTCTCATGCCGCACCAATACAATGTTAAGTCTGTCGGGACAAGTTGTTAAGTAGAAAATAGTCCCTTAAGCTGTTACAACTGTCCAGGGTGAGGACATTCCCCATTTTATTCACCTCCATTGTATTAGAGTGGCAGCAGAAGTCTCACAGTATCTCTAAAACTCATGTCAAAAATATACAATCCACCTGGATATCCATGGTTTTATGGAAGAATAGAAAAATAGAAACATCCGTGAACAATCACATCCTTAAATCCCAGCGTGACTAGACTGCAGGGCACAGCAACGGTCTTGTGAATCTTACCAGCAGCACTAAGCCAGGTGTTGGCCTCCTCTGATGTGAATAGTCCCTCCTCCAAATCCCTGAAGAAGCGTTTTAACACGGTGGAGACGTCGTCCACCTGGTGCTCTCCTTCTCTCAGATGGAGACTGCGAGCATCCCGACGGAATCTCTCACACAGCGCTGTCACACGGGAGTTCACACCGCTCTTCCGATATATTCCCTCAGATGTCAACCCTAGAAGAAAATTAAAAATAAGCATAGACAAGAGAATGTTACAATCCCAGGCTATGTCTATACTGTACCTACATACTGTAACACCACTGTAGGATTAAAAAAACCTTGTTCATCCAACTTTCATATTTCAACTTTAACAGAAAAAAATCATATGGTCCATTACAGATTCAGAATTATCAACTAACTCATACGAATTTAAAAATAAATTTGCATAAAGTGTAAAACACTCTTCATTTCTCCTCAAAACTAGACCTAATTTGGTCAAACGCTGTTGATGCATTAGGTCTCCAAAGGCTAAAATTTAAAAGCATGTTGCCGTACTGGTATAGACTCCTGTGATGTAAATGCCCGGCACGCATATATGTGTGTTCCTTTGTATGTCAACACAGTGTGTGATGGAGGACATTCTGTGACTCTGTAAATGCATTTGTTTCACTGTGTCCGTCTCTCACCGCACTGCGTGATGTAACCGATGCAGCTATGTACTATGACAGGTATGTCTGTCTCTGTCAGCTGCTGCTGGCTCAGTGTGTCTCCTCCACACCCCGCTGCTGCCTGGATGGCACCACACCAGCCGGAAAAATCCAACTTCCTCTCTCCCTCTATGTACAGCGTTCTGAATAAAGAGAGACACAGAGGGGAGAAGAGAAGGGGTACAAAGAGAAAATGGCATTCAGCAAGTGAAGAAGAAATGGTAAAAATGCGAGTAAGGTGGCGGGGCATTTAGAAAAGACCTGAAATGATCCGATATAAACAAGATCTGCATTACTAGACTGACTGTACACTGTATGTGACATTGTATGTGTATTGTGTGACAGGTTGTGAAGTCATCACCATTAACAATCTCCTCTCTCTCACCTGCCTCTCTCCACCAGAACCAGCACCTCGTTGTCTTGTTGAATCGCTGTAAACACATAAATTGATGGTAATCTTAATATTTCAGTAAGCCATACTTTTAAACCGAGTAAACTTCACATTGTGTCTGTCCTTCAAACTTCTACATTTCATACTCTGATGTGACTATTTCTGGTTTATTTCTAAATGACTGTTCTGTCAACCATCACTGAGCACTGCGTCACTGCGTGTACAGATTACAGTACAAAAAATATAGTTTGTGTACATGCGTCTTACTCACAGAGTTCATTCAGTTTGCGGAGGTGGATCTCCTCTTCCTGGCTGTCCTCCAGGTAGGCGTGAAGTGTGGAGCCCACCAGAGCAAACCAGCCAACCTTGGAGGTTTGTAGGTTCAAGCCATCTTTACATTTCAGCCGTCCAATCCGCTCAAAAGCCAACTTCAGTAGCGGCTCTGCACTGGCCGGGATAAAGCTCTACAAATAAAAGGGGGGCATTATGGCCTTTTAATACATTGCACATTAATCATTGTTTGCATTCTCTTTTGATGATGATTACCCACTTCGGTCTGTGCATGACTGAACCCTCTGCGAAAAAAACAATACTAATTAAATTGTTAGAATGGTTAAAGCTCCTGTACAGTATTTTAATGATTGCAAGGGGGATTGCTGTCTTTGTGGCTAGACTTGCAGGAGCCAAGGACGTGTAGAAGGACAATCTACCATCCTGGCATTTATGTTTCTTGTGATGCTCTGGTTCACTGAGCATCAGCCAGAAGATGCAATTTGTCTTTTAGATGCAGCATCACTTTGGTGTAAATTCAATTGTCTTTACAATAATTGCAGCATTTTGTGTACAATCACTTTACAACATCCACTTTCATCAGTTTCTGCAGAGCAGAAGGTCAAAGTAACTGTTGTTGCACATCATCATGCTGCTGACAATGACATCAGCTGTAAAGAGTGCCTTTCGGAAGGAAGTTAAGTGGCACAGGAAACAAGTCAGCATTAGCTAGCTCTCTCCGGACCACTAGGCAGCATTTCCCATCTCAGCTTAGCTGGAACTCTCCACTTTCACAACAGAAAAATACCTTCCCTCTGTAAGGATCTACCTGAGGAGAAAGTAAAAAGATTTGTGTTTGTGTGTCTAGAACCCAATAGGTATTTGGCGGTTACCTTGGCAATAGACTTGACCCATTCCTTGTGGCCGTCTCGGTCATCAGTTCCAAACAGATAGAGACGCTCTGACTC
Organism: Taurulus bubalis; assembly: GCF_910589615.1. Taxonomy (NCBI): domain Eukaryota; kingdom Metazoa; phylum Chordata; class Actinopteri; order Perciformes; family Cottidae; genus Taurulus; species Taurulus bubalis. Next base: position 18,004,193 of record NC_136598.1, on the reverse strand, counting down.
TGAGTAAAGTTCAAAGGTGTGGTCATACCTGAGTGTTAAGAAGAGAGGTTAGGAGGAAGTGAGTGAAAAAAACAGGAGGGAAAGAGAGATAAGGACAATATTTTGAATCAAAAAGCTATCTTCATGGTCATGACAGTAAACGGTCATAACAGTAAAATTAATTAGTTTGTGTTCGTGTGTATACCCGTGTCTCTCAGGCGCGTCAACAGCCAAGCAGACTATTTCTGAAGCCTTCAAAGCACCGTTAGGGTTCGAGTTTTTATCACTCTCATAGTAGCTGAATGTGCCATCGTTCACAGTGCACCAGCGACGACTGAACTCTACATGGAGGGACAAGTAAAGATTGACAAAGCATTATATTAAGATCGTAATATAAATGGCATCCGTAGACACTGTAGTATTGTATGTTGACAGCATGTTGTCACTAATTGTGTAGACAACTATTACAGGACTTTGTTGAGAACGAGGCTTTACAAATACACAGTGTCTCGAGTATTAGTGTTCTTTGTTCCTGTGTGGAGGAGTGTAAGTAAGTGTTAGTGCTGATTGGTTGACGTGAATACCCTCTTTGGCCTTGCGCTCTGTGATAGCCCGAGCCATGGATGCAGTCTTGAACAGGAAGCCATTGTGAGACACACAAGGTGGTGCTGAGTAATGGTGTGGCTCCATGCTTTCAACCACCTCTGACCGCGGTAGCTCTGAGGAGAACAAACAAACAAAAGTAAAATAATCTGCTTGTGTAAAAACATACCGACTGTCATCTTCTGGGAGTTGATCTGATATAGGAGAAGTGCATCTGGTAAAGATAACAGATGACAACCCAGAAAGTGTATCTGTCACACATCTTTTATAAATAATTTGATGAATGTCAAACAAAGATGATTTTATGAAACCCTGTGCATGTGCAGTTCTACTGTACCTGTGTTGAGATTGTGGCTTATTAACTCAGCCTGTAAGGGTTGCGAGTGTGCGTTGGCCAGGGAGAGAGCCGTGGGCCAACTTGCCATACCAGTTGAACAATTCACATCTGCGCCGCAGAAAACCAGGCTTAATGTTTCCAGCACATCGCTGCACTGCACATTTATACAAAGAGCCTAGGGAAAAGGGGAGAGCAAGAGAAAATCAAAACACAATTAAATCCTCATGTACAAAAAAAAAAGCCTGAGACACTGATGTGTTGCTTTTGCAATGGAATCCAGAGTGCACAGAATGCTCCCCTCAGACTTATGTCAAATACTAGATGTAAAGATACCATATGAGCGCCGGGGAAATCAAAATAAATGAACGCAGCAAGTCAAATTAGCATATTTTTGGGGATTGACTAGAATGAAAATATCTGAAATTGTCTTTTACAGTTAACTTTTACTTAACCTGTTTTACTTACTGAACCTAGGGAATCTTAACCTGGTAAGTTAAAATAAAGACACACTATTGCAATACTATTAAGTTACAAGGGGAAAAAGAAACATGGTAGGAGTGAGAGATGCAGTAAAAATGCGAAAGAAAGAGATAAAATGACTAAACTGATAATAAACTGATGACTTTTGTAATGTGGTGGTGCAGCTGCTGACCTGGATTTAATCCTGTCATGGGACTCTGTTAGCTTTGTTTCAAGAGAAACAGTTGATGTCAAAGTGTGTGAGTGTGTGTGTGTGTGTGTGTGTGTGTGTGTGTGTGTGTGTGTGTGTGTGTGTGTGTGTGTGTGTGTGTGTGTGTGTGTGTGTGTGTGTGTGTGTGTGTGTGTGTGTGCGCGCGCAGCAGGCACTCTACTGATATTCACAACCACCAACAGTGTAATAAGCATCCTCGCTCTAAATGGGCGAGTACCCGTCAACAAATACACTGTACTGTCAATAAAAAATAAAAACTCAAGTAATTATTTGGGGATTTATAGGACCCGTGGAGGTTTTTATTCTCAAGTCTTGTGCCAATTGCTGAGTCCACTCTAAATCCTCTATATGCGCATTTAATCAAGATTGAATAACAAAGAAGCCTGTAGCCATTTTATAGTGATTAATCTGTAAGTCCCCATGAACCGTTTGCTTTATTTCAAAATGAGCACAAGTGACGTGAACACTGATCTAAGAGCAGATGAAAAACTTGTCTGATAACTTTTACTGTTCTTGTGTCGAGCTGCACAATTAATGACGATTATTTTTCATTAACTGTGAATTGTAATTCAGCGGTATTGAAGTGCTACATTTGTTGATATTTCACTGAAGGAACTATTGTGGTATATACAATATTTTCATTACAACCAAGCAGACTAATTACAGCCTTTGAATGCGCAACATGAAGTCATGTGACCAAAAATTAAGATGGGTATGCAGACTATGCACACAGATTTGGTGGGAAATAAAAACACACATTAGATATGTTTTTGGAAAAACAAGAAAACTATTATTTACTAAATGTAGAAAACACAGACAATAATATAAAAAAGTCAAAAGACAGTAGAGTATCTACTGATACTCTTTACATGCGTTTACTTGTAAACGCATGTAAAGACAGCGGAAGGAGGGGAGGCAGAATATGAAATGTTATGACTGAGAAGAGGATGCAGTGTTTTTACAGCTGAGGAACTCAACTTGATCTCTCACACACACACACACACACACACACGATCTTTTAGAGAAATTCCACAGCAGTCTGTCACACACACCCACAGACAGAACCCCTCCTCTACTTAAGCGCTGTTGAGCCTAGTCTACGCACACATAAACAAACCTATTAACAAAGATTTACATTGCACAAGATATCCCTGCACAAAAGACGTAGAAACTAAGAGCATTTCTCTGCCACACAACATCCATCCAACCATACATTTGAACATACATTCTTAATGGCTAAAAATGCTCGTGAACTATTGAAAGCAGATATATTGCGCAGTACAAACTGAAGAAGGCAAGGAATAGACAGTTAATTAATACACTATTAAACAGCAGTTTGACGATAGTAAATCATGTTTATAGTAAGGCACTGATATTTAAAGAGGGGGTTTTGACTTTCCGCTTGCATGACAAAGAGGCATACTGGGATTTTCTATTAGCTAGAGGTGTGAATGTTGAGAGTTAAGATGTCATTGAAATGTGTTAACTATTGTCTTTTTGACTTCTTTCAATAAATCTGTCTAAATATTGAATTGACTTATATCGGATATTAGACAGTATTAACAAACATAGCTGTAAGACATTATATTGTAGCATAAAGGAAGTGAAAAGGGGAAACAATGACGTGTTCCTTTTGAAACTTTGATAGGAGTAGATTAGGGATGCACTAATCCAATACTTCTGATATTGGATATCGGACTGACTCAGATCATAGAATCGGGAAACAATGACAAATGGGCAAATCTATTCAAATTAAGTCGATATTTATGTCTGATTACACATGCACACAATATTATGTGCAAGTGTAATCAGCATAAGCAGCATTCCGGTAGACTGCAGCGCTGAGGGAGGCAACAACAAATCGAGGTGAGAGAGTGCAAAAGATTAAATCTGAATACCGACAACATGAAACAGTCGGAAAAGTACACGAGTGCCAGTATGTTTGTAGCACCATCTTGGATCGATGGGAAACCATGTGCTAGACAGAGTGCTGACCCCTCCGGTGGGTTTGATTGATTGTGTCTCCACCTTTTTCAGTTTGGATATGGCATCACATTTTCTCTTTTCCTTTGCCAGAGACACAATTTACGGTATCTCTCCTGCATTATTCCACTCACTTCTGGCAGTCTTTTGCTTCACTTTCCTGCAAACTACTTTTTCCCCATGAGAATGAACTGAATTAATGTTGTTGACTGTTTTTTTTGCTCTATGTCACTGGGGCTATGAGAGAAAATTGCTGCGAAATATGTTGACTCCTATTTTATCCCCTTTATCTATCACATTGACCTGGTCATCTTGTTTAGCTTTACTGGCTGCCACCACTAGCCACAAAAGTCAACAATTCAGATCAATCCCTGAGGGCTAACAGTACATTACATTTCATTTAGATGACGCTTTTATCCAAAGCGACTTACATGTTTTGCTCTATACACCGCAGACACAGCAACGGGTGTTGCTCAAGGACACAACAACGGGGACTAGCAGAGCCGGGGCACGAACCACCAACCCTCTGATTGAAAGACGGGCATGCTAACCACTTAGCCCCCCCAGTGACCCCCCACAATAGCCACAAAGCTACAAGCCGAGCCAAATCATGATGTTCTGTAATCGGACGACAGGACCAATTCAGGTCAGAAGCAAATACATTGTGATGTCACATACCTAAACCTGATAACCGTGTGTGTGTGTGTGTCTCAGTAAATATGAACATAACTAGCCCTCTGTCCCATATGGACATACATATGAAGGCCATGTTGTGTATAAGTCAGTGTCCTGTAATAAATCACTAGCCAACCGTGTGCCTTCTGACAGAGAGTTGCAACAATCAGAACAAAGTACAATGAGGAAATGGGTGTTTGAAGACCTCACACCCTCCAACATCTGCTGCCTATGAAACAGGGAGTAATGGAATAACACGCACACGCACACACAGAGAAGGGAATTCAAGAATCTTACCAAATCTCCCAAGAGAGAGATTTTATCTGGGTGTGTCTAAAAACACAGGCCTCCATCTGGCCTCTGCAGTTATATTGGACAGAAATGGAGGAAAAGAAAGAGATGTGAGGCACAGAAAAAAAGAAAATATTGTGAAAGGAAGATGAAAGCATTTTAGTAGGGCACATTAATTAGAGACTAATTGTACTTGGCTACAAACTGAACATAATACACCCAGACCTCCTATGTACTGACACACATGCAGCAGACTACGTTTTGTCCATTTTAGCACGTACCGAATGTCCAGCCAAAGACACACATTTAAACATGTGTGTATGCACGTTCACATATTAAATCCAGATGAGAAAGTTATTCACATATGTTCCGTCATTACCTAACCAGGGTCAGTGTACAGAGAGAGGGAGAGGTGGAGAAGGAGGTAAAAAGCCAGACAGATGAAGCAGGGGAAGAGAAGAGAAGAATTAATGCAGCATAGAGCTAAAACACAAAGACAGACATACACAGAAAAAGATAAATAGGGAAGAAAATAACTCAGAGAAAAACAAGAAAGAAGATCCCATTTCCCTGTACAATTGACAAGGCTTAATGACCTAAAATACTACAGTGTGAATGAGATAATAAGAAGACGAGATGAGACAAAAGAACGAGTACTTGCATGAATTGGACAGAAAAAAAGGGTAGAAGAGATGGAGCTTTAGTTCTCTGGAAGCCACTTTCCATAACTATAAAAGCACAAAAACAAGCCCATAAAAAGTTTGCACTACTTCCTCTCAGCTGTGTTTGCTATAATAAATAAAATGCTGGTTGTTAGCAGCATGACGTTGACATAGACACAATAAACAGAAGCTCAAAAAGACTGGGATCCGTCATTGGCTGTGGTTGTCCCGGTGGGAGGATATTAACTCATACTTAATGCTCATGACAAAAATGGTGGATGGGTTTTACAATCTAAAGCAGACAGTTTTTCTTTCACCAATGCAACAAAAATTTATGAAAACAAGTCAGTTACTTTACACGACTGTCCCTAACTTAAACTTGGCACAAGTACTTTCAAAAACTGCCAATTATTTACTCTGTCAAAAAGTCCCCCCCCCTCCCAAACAGTGCTCTTTGGCTTTCTCTCTCTCTCTCACAAAAGACATAAAGAAAACCACCAAACAAAGATTTTTCAATCAAAAGGCTTTGAAAAAGATTCAAATATTAATAGAAAAATAATGCACCATGAAGCCATGAAACACACCACACAAAAAAAGAAAAATAAGATGAGTTCTCCAACATTTGGGATTAAAACATGAACACTATGTTCTTTCGAGGGGATATGAAACCCAATTAATGAACGAAAGACTGTGGAAAGCATCAACAGTTGACTACCTAGTGCAAAAGGGAGAGGACACAAAGCAGGAAGGGACCATGGGAGAGAGACAATGATGTCCATTGACAGAGGTGAGCGTATATGTCTCCTCTGATTACACAGAGAACACAGACACACACACACCAAAAATGCACACAAAAAAGGCAGTGAAACATGCCTACACACACATTAATATGCATGTTAACATATCTCAACCCACTCCCAGTGAAAACCATACACACAATAACTCTAATGTGCTCACTTAGAGCTACAGTAGCAGTTCAGCAGCCTTGAGACAAAACTATGACCCACAAACACATTCAAGTATGAGTTTGTTTTATAGCAATGAGATTGCATGCTGTCAGAGATCCAAAGTCCATTGACACACATTCGTATACTCACACCAAGCTAGAGGTGATCTACAAAAACACACAGATGCAGGCAAACAAAAATACTTTCACCACCCTCTCCTACCGCTCACGAGCACACACAGCCTTACCTGTACGTTTTCAGTTCCTTTCAAATCCCCGCTCTGATTGAATGCCAGTCGACACAGACACAAGGTTGCACATGCGGCAAAGACAAACTAGTTTGTGACGCTTTAGTCTGGCAGAAAGTTCATGGAATACCAGCAACTTACGAATAGGAAAAGGAGCCAGGAATGAAGAGATCAACTTTCTTCTGCAGTCGCAGCAAACAATGAGGAGGGGAAGAGAGGGAGAGGCGGAGTTACAGCACATTCCAGCTGAAGCAGTGTGTAATGATGTCACATTCAGAAAGAAAAGGAAAAACAAGAGACGTGGGGATAAAACTCCAGGACTTGATAAACAAACCTGAATGTGAGCCAGAGACACTCCAGCAGTACTCGCACAGTACACATTTTGGTTTCTCTCTCTCCTTTCCACCCTTGCACACACACTGCCTTATTACCAATGCCGTGCCCACAACTGCATGCAAAGTCTATTATTTCTTAAGGCACACCCAAGTGGAAAGTGTAGCAACGCAGAGCTGAGGAACTTCAAGTATTTTTAATTTAAACAAACAGGTAGAGCAGCCTCCGTCTGAACTCAAAAGGACAGAAGCTAGGAACAGGAAAAAGAGAAGGCCATCATGGAGGAGGACTAAATGAAGGGAGGAACAAGTAGTGATTAGTGTGGGGGGTGACAATAAGAACACTTCCTTTGTCTTCTTCTGCACATCCCAAACACAGTGACTCCCTCACACACAAGCTTGTGGGAAGAAAAACAGAACTCAGTCAGGTGCTGAATTTGACTCACTCACACACTCAGTGCGTCTGTGAGCGGTCCACATTGTTTGCAGTAAGTGGGTTAAGCAGCTAATGAGTGGCCTAGCAGGGTTTGACACACTAAGACATTCCCCACACACAGTGGAGCGCAGTGAACGCACAACATAAAACCCCAGACTCTCGCCATTCAGAAACTGTTCCCAGGTGTCCTATTTCTGACTTTCTTTTTTCAGGGCAGAAGGATGCATTTTCTGAGTTCTTCCATGAACAGGGACACAAGCACAGATCAGATTTAGTGTCCATCCTGAGAAGGCTGTTGTCTTCAGGTTCTGTAATTCCTGACTTCATTGTAATATTTCTCTGACAGAGGCCACTGCCCATTCTCTTACACCACTAGTATGAGTGTATGTGTTTTGCAAACACTGATGAATCAGAAGCAAGCCGGGAATTCACAGGAGTTTGAAACAAATGAAGTATCCCTCCAATTACCCCAATTTAGCTCAATTCTGAATGTCAGTCGTCAACATTATTGTAACTAAGTGTACTTTACATATTTGACTTAATCTGGGATTCAGCCAGCTTTTGCGATCTAGGAACCTGCGTTTAACTCCAAGTTCAAAACAGTTTCTTGAATGCCCCATTTTGAGTTGAAGTGACAAATATAGCTTGACTGAATCAGCTATCTGAAAAGGGGAAACATACATACTTCCTATTTTGGCCTTTCAAGATTTGTGCTTTCACGTGCGCTTGAAAAATAATAAATGCTCTCCTTTAGAACAACGTTGGACACAAAAATATGTATTTCCACAAAGGGACTCATATTGTATTGTGTTCTGTTGAACTGGTTTCACCGGAAAAGCCAGTTTTCTGGTCTCTCTGTCAGTCAATCTGTCAAACGGATCAGGAAAGTCTGGTCCCTTCTTCTTGGAATCTTAGTCACGGTCTGAGTAGTAAGCATGCAGATGGACAGCGTATGTGCGTATACGCCGTGCAAAATCCAGTCACAACTAAGCCTGTGACACTATGAGAAATATGCACACAGCTGCTGGATTTTTTTTTTAAAGGAGGCACTGTATTGTGATGCAAAGGGAGCAGTCAATACTATTACTACATGCACCAAAGCGAATAAATAAATGAAGTGATCGTCATTGGTTTAAAGAGACAATTTAGTCATAGCGGATTGCTAAACCAACAATCCTCCCTAAACCGTTCTTTCCCAAGGTCTGTTGACTGACAGGATTTCCATAATGTGGTTTTGTAAATTAAATCTCTATAACCAGTGTACGTATCATATCCAAATGTGAGAGGAACACACACAAAAGCAATCAATCAAAGCAGTGACTCTAACTTACATTGTTGAGCTCTCCCTGGTTTCCATACAGAGGGTGGTACTTCCTGTATTTTCCCTGGCGGTATTTGTTGGTGATGAAGCGCCGTCTCTCTTCACTGCAGCTCGAAGGTGTCAAAGCTTCACTTGGCGGGACGTTAGCTGCCCAAAAGCTGTTTACCCGCTCGTTGCCCAGCAACAGAAACACCTGCATCACAGGTAGGGGTTAGGAGAAATGTTTCCACATTAAGGGGGATAGAAAGCATATAAAGAGGTCACTATGTGTTGTCTGACCATATACACAGTGCAGTTTATCAAGTATGCCTGTACATTTTTTATTATTATTTTCATGCTATTATATTGGACCAAACTGCTAATATTTTCTACCCTTGTGTGTAAATCAATATAATGTAACATCACCACTAACTACTGCCTCAGAAATGACCACAGAATTGAATCCAATGCCTGACCTAGTGTCCACAAACCTCACATTCTGAGCTAGCTGAGCTATTACATTAGACTGCATTGCGTTATACAAGTGTAACAAATACAATTCTACATCAGTATAAATGAATCTGCAGCTCGATCTGGGTTTAAGCAACTAAATGAATTGGTCATGAATAAGTACTTTAGGTCACTGTAGGAACATTATATATACATTATATTGTTAAAGATCTTTTAGTCTGTATAAAAAAAACTCCTGTGTGTGTGTGTGTGTGTACCTGTATAAGCTCCTCTGTCCAGATTTTCCTGTCCATCTTCAGACTACGAACCTTTGAGATGCTAGGACCCAGTCCTCTGTGCTCTCCTGAAAAACACAGTACTGTGAAATTCTACAGCAACCATGCAACAGTTCTCACACCAGGCTAGTTGATATTTGTCATGTCATTGTCAAAATCTATATATAACAATATATCCCCTGTATAATACTAAACATATTTTGAAGACATGTATAAAAATGATACTCCAAAACAATGTCAAATTTTGTTTTAGAGAAAGATATTCACATTGACCATTGTACAAACATATGCACACACATATTGAACTCATAAAGACAAAAATAAACTAATCCAAACCTACGAACACAAACCTGCGCATCGCTTGCAGACCACCACGCACAAGTTGATGGCAGCCCATTCCGGCTTGGGAGCCTCACAGTCGGCACAAAGACTGTTGCTAGGCTCCGCCCAGATCCGCTCTGCGACCTCGCTATTCGACAGAGCCTCGCCTATCGCAACCTGCATGGCGTCCACCCACTGCTCTCGTAGCTGCTCTGATTCTGCGATGAAGCTACGTAGAGAGACAAACACACGGCCGAGTGTTAATGCCAACATTATGATGCTGATAACAACTACCAAGCGATTGAAACGAGAACGCCTTTGTGTCCCCTGTGTCTCCTTATGCTCATGAGCCCACTGACTCTTACTCTGTTCTTCTTTTGCTAAAAATAATTGAATCAAAGACTGGAAACTATAGACGGATTTGTGGCTTGACGCAGAATCGCATGTCTGAATCCTTCCTCTTCTTATCTGTCCAACCACACACACACACACACACACACACACACACACACACACACACACACACACACACACACGAGTTGCAAAGATGCACACTTAGACCAAGACACAAAATGACTCACAGTCTAACTCTTATTCAAATATTCAAGCCTTTTTAGATTTCACCATCTTGTCAAGCTGAGCCCAGTGTGCGCTGTCAGCCAAAAAAACACACACACACACCACACCAACAAAAACACTTGTGCGCACACACAACTCCCTCACTCTGCTTGACACACATACAAAGGGCTTTTCACATTCTCCAAAGATGTCCAGCTGAGGAGAGCTGAACGGTGGGAGTTCTCAGTATAACAACATGATCTTATTTCCTCTGAATATCCTCGCGCCAAGTCGAGCTCAGGCTATGATTTACCAGGAAGAATGATTATCACTTAAATCCTTTTGGAGAAATGTAAATCCATTGTGGAGATACAAAAAAGTAATAAATCAGTCAGACTTTGTGCAGAGGATACTTACTGACACAAAGCGCACATCCAGAGCAAGAGTTGAAGTTTACATGACAGAAAGTGTGTTGCATTTTAGTGTGCATGCATTACCTGAATATGCGGTAAGGCGTCGTGAGATCAAAGCCACGACGATCTGTGTCTTTAACATTTCCTACATTCATCTCAATGGACGTGATACCCACTCCTAAACGATAGTCCTGGAAGAAAAAAGAACAAGGATGTATTTTTCTGAGTAAGTGGCTGTTAAACTTTGTGTTTCAAATCTTATTTGAAGTTGCTTCATGACATTAACTTTACTGTTTCGTATAATGTGGAGTAGGCTGAAAGAAACACCATTAGTTAATCTACAAATTGAACCTTCAATTAAGGTGATGATGTAAATTTAATAAACATCATAAAATCAAAAATGTTCTGTGTGACGGAATTGAGAAAGTCGATGTGAGCCCTGTGATCAATTTCATCTGGTGCTTTCTGCAAAGGCAGAACGAGAAAAATAATTACACAAGGGGACATTATTTTTACAGTGTTTTTTCTGTCAATTAACGATCAGCAGTTGCATTTTAAATCACTCTGTAATTCTCTTTTATTTATTTAATATATATATATATACACAGACATTTCTATATCGTCTTGTGCAAAGACGACACTACTACTCTGCGAGTTATACTGCTGCTCATCTCTGCAGACACACACACACACACACACACACACACACACACACACACACAGTTCTTACCTCAATGTTTTTGTAGAGGAACACTTTATCCGAGGCTACAACGGTATAAAGTTTGGAGCGTAACCCTCTGAGCTCCAGATATCCCTGAAAGTCCGAGGACAACGGTGAGCCAAGGTTCATGGTGCTGCGCAGATGGCGCCCCCTGGTGCAGTCCTGCAGTACAGTCACCCAGCTGCTTCTCTCGACTGGATGGATGTGCAAACATGTGTATGAATAAACGTGTTTATTAAAATGTACATGGCATCTTACAAACCACAACATGCGTTATTATTTATGTGTGTAAGCACACACATACATGACCAAACAAAAATAGACAGACCTTCACTTTCCGCCCTGAAGATAAATGTTCGGTTGTTTGTGACGACTTCAAACTTCAGCTCTCCCACACTGGTCACATTAGTGACGAAGGCAGTAGAAATGATCCCCTTAGAATACACCTCCTACAACAGAGCACACACACAAACAGATCCAACATAGTACATACACCCAACATACTGTGCATGAGCAGGAAAGGCAGTCTTGATGCATCAGTGTATCTAAGGGTGAATTCACACAGAAAGTGCTTTTTTGAAGCATCCATCACTTGAATGTCTCATAGGAAACACGTGTGTGTGAAGCACATCATCACAGAACACTCCCCTTTATTATGCATCTTGGTGTTCCTCGTGAAGCGGTATACACACAGGCAGTTTTATGTTTTCATTCTAGTCATACTTCCCCTACTCGCTACAGAGGGTGGACAAATAAAATCGAGATATATACATAAAAACAATATGAATACATAGAGCCCACTTGAGCCCACTTTAAAACCACTATGGGTGGTGACAGTTTGGCAGGCCGCTGTCCTTTCTGATCCTCAGAGGCTGTAATGCTGACAGCTGGTTTTGACAGATGTGAAGTCGGAGTTGGTGTGGACTGAACACACTGATGGCTTCAGTGGCGCTTGGTGTGCTGTTCACGTTTTGCTTGTGATGTGGATTCCCAGTAACAGTGTCTTGTGTGATCATGTGATGGAGTTACTGTACATGTTTGTTGTTACCTTATCATTGTCAAAGTATCTCAGATAGTCAACATCCAGCTTCACCCAACGTCTCTGATAATAAAGGGCCCTGTGTACGAGAACATACACACAAACATATATTCAAAAGAGTGACGTACAAACTCCTTTTACTGTAATACAAGAGGAACTAGGACAGAGCTTTTGCATAGCCAGACTGGGCAGTAGTGCGAAGCATTTCAGCATGACCTTTTTTATTGCCGTTATTAATGGTGGGCATAATACTCCATGCAAATCGTACAATGTTGAAAGTAATTTAGTGAATAATAAAATGAACGCCGTGAAAGGTTTAGCTGTATTCGTTCAAGTAATATAAACAGCCCGAACAGTAAAGTCATACCTTGATCTTTTGTATTGATGGCATCATGTTGTAAGAGAGATTAAGATAATGTGATGTACACATTAGATATACTCGATACCTTTTAACTAGCACAACCTCAGCTTGTGTGTGTATATTGTGTGTGTTGTCATTCATACCCTTGAGGTGGATTCTTGTCCAGCCAGCCCATCTTAATGACAGCAGCAAGCTGAGAGCTGTCGTCTTTAATGGTTGATGTCCGTCTGCCACTCTTTGGCAGGTAGACACTTCCTTGCAGACTGTCTATGCCCTCATCCAGCCATGGACTGGGACTTTTGGGCAAATAATTAAGCACACAAATGCACACACACTTAGTAAACAATATCAACAGAAAGAAACAGGAAATTCATTCATTTGTATAATCTTATATTATAATAATCTTATAAAATGCATTTTCTACACTTTTGCATGCCAGGTAATGTGCTTAAAATTGAAAATTGAAAAAGTTGTATAATGCTTTTGTTCATAGAGCTTGAATAATTTGTGGATGACATAGATTATCAAGAAAGTGTTGTGCTCCAATACTTTCATAATTACATTCAACAGCTGAACAATGATAACCCTCCAAAAAGGCAGCCTCTAAACTATACTAGTAAGACATGTAATAACATTGACAGATAACCTTTTGGCACATACAAATCAAGTTTAAGTAGTGTGCTTTAAAATTAACTGAAGTTATAGTAAAACAAAACACAAGGTAGTTATTTAATGAGCAAAAAAAAAGCCCGAGAGCAATTTTGGTAGATAACCAAAGATATCCATTAACTGATAAGCACTCAAAACAACAGCCGTACATTGAAACTATATGCTGATTACCATGCTCAGTGATGTACTGACTGCAAAGGTCAAATCTTTCTCTGTGGCTGCTCGTTTGCCATTTTTAATTGTACAGTCTAATTTTGAGTAGGTTTGTATTCATGGTTTGTGTTGATACTCACTCATCATCATCATCATCCAACTGCTCATCATCGCTGTACAAAGAACTGTACCGTCCTTTTACTTGGACAGGCACTTGCAGGGACATATCCTATGGAGGACACAGCTGTCATTCATTGTGCAGGAGGAGAAGAAGTAGGAGAAGAAGAAGAAGTAGGAGAAGAAGTAGGAGAAGAAGAAGAAGAAGAAGAAGAAGAAGAAGAAGAAGAAGAAGAAGAAGAAGAAGAAGAAGAAGAAGAAGAAGAAGAAGAAGAAGAAGAAGAAGAGTGTAAAACGTTCTCACTTACCCTGTCTGGTGCGTTTATTCGATGAGCACCGGGATAGAACAAGTCTGGTTCCTCGTAGTCATCAGAACAATAATCGAGTGAATCCAACCCTGAGGGAGGGAGTAGACAGTGAGAACAAATGGAGCTGTATTGCTTTAGTTAGTTAGTTTAGTTAGGTCCGGTTTTTCAAAGAAAACTTTAAGATGCTGACATTGTTTACAAAACTAACATGCATAATATGGTGTCCACTCAAAAAAAGTGAAAAATATTACAACCAGTATATTAAATTCTGGTTTTCGTGAATTGAACAGTACCAATCTGTCCTGAGTACAAGCCTCAATTTACCATAATGCAAAACAACAATGTTGTTCAAGACATACGGCCTTTAGCGTAAAGGGCTGACTACTGTTTTCTAACTTGGAACAAGGACAACATTATTGTCCCCTGTGCTTCCTTAATGAGAAATGGACAAAGTATACATTTGATTTTAAATATCTGCTGGATGGTAGCTCCATTTTTTTCAAAATCATACTGAATGCATCTGGCAAGACTGAAAAAATAAATCTACCAATTATTTTAACGATAATAGGGGTTGGGAAAATTGAATACAGTTTAGTAAATAACAGCACTGATTAGACAAGTTACTCAAGTTATCTGGTTCTGGATAAGTGTTTGCTGTGTTAATCTGTGTTAGTGTACACGGAAACTAAATGGTCTGAGAAAGACAACAGAGTGTAACTGGGCCAGGTACCAGAGTGTTTGCGTTTGTGTGGTGGGAATCTCCCTCTCTCTTAAGAACTAGATTTTCAAGCTGAGTGACAAACAAAATAAAATATTAAGCAGTAGTGCTATTAGGTTACACATAATGTTGAAACAGACATGTTTATCACACTCTGTTTACAGGAGGCGGCTTCTGTTACGCACTGGAGTCTTTGTATTCTAAAAAACTGTTGAGCAGTGGCCAGGGTCCATGAAAGCATGGGCTACATCCATACCACTACAGAAAAATAAATGAATTTGTCTTTAAGTGAAAAATATCTTTTGACAAACTGTCCTGGTGACTACTCAACTTTATTGAGACTCTATGTTAGTCTAAAAACTGTACCACCTGTTCCATAACGCCAATTCAGAGCTATTCACTAAATACATATTTAGGACCTTAAAACAGAAATCTGAGGCATGTAGCATAGATCATGTCAACTCCCTATGAATAAGGCTGGGATTTGAAGCAAACGCTGCAGTGTTTCTTGGCCTCAGTATTTATTTGTAGCAAGACAATTAACATTTTCAAGGCTCTCTTTTAGTTGTATTAAACTACTTAGTTTTAGACACTCACGGCCTAATTAACTTCTATACTGGAAATGACATTTACAATTGCATTGAGAATGCTACTTTCACTATGAGGCTACAGCCATTTTAATTACAAATTCTGGTAATTAAGTAATAGCCTGAGGCAAGAAGATTTATTTATGAACACATTAAATGGAATAATGTGCTGATACAGACAATATTTCAGCACCATTCAACCAGAAATGTACAGAAAGTCACTGTATTCCCCATCTTTACCACACAGAAATGTAGGTTCAATATAATTTATAGTTTGTTGTGGCATGTTGTTCCCCACCTCACTCCCTCTCTCAACTATCACTATTCAATCGAGGCATAAAATGCCCAAAAATATCCTTTTTTACAAGAATAATATGCTGATTCTACTACTTACTGGACTCGCAGGCAGGTTGAGTTACTCTCCTAGCAGGCAGGGCCGGTTGAGTGTCTGGTTCTAGAGTTTGGGGTGTCCTAATGCGAGGAGGGACCTGTGGAGTTTGGTCTTTCTGCATCTCATCAGTGACCGTCTTGGTGGGAGAGGAGCTGGGGGATAAAGGGATACAGGACAGGTCAACAGAGGTTTGCACAACTGGAGAGGAGTCCTCGGTCACCACGGTAATTGGAATTCTATACATCCTCTGTAGAAAAGAAATCCCTTCCTCCTTTGACGTCCCCTCCTGTCTTGTTTTGTCCATTGCATAGTGAAAACTACCAAGAACAGCACCTGTTACAAAAAAAAAAAAACTTGCGCAAAGCTGACGGCCTGAAGTAATATTTCTATGAACTGCATGACGAAAAAGAGTCTGGTACCCTGATTCAGTTCACATTGTTGACTGCTGCTTTGTCTTCTTCAGTGGTAAGCGAATTGATCCCAGCGCTGTGTCCCTGTGCTCTGCTCCTGACTGTCAGACTGTTTTCTCGCCACTTCTGGTTTAAGTAGCAAGTTTGTACCTGCCTCGCCTTGCAAGACCCTATCTCCGTGTCAACACAGCATACCTCTGGCTCTGCTGTAACACACACACACACACACACACACACACACACACACACACACACACACACACACACACACACACACACACACACACACACACACACACACACACACACACACACACACACACACGTGCATGATGTGCAATATGTTGTACAATATGACGCAGTGAAACATTATAATGCCAACAATTTATATGACAGCCAACTTGCTCCTACTGCATATATTGTGTTTGTGATATTTGATGAAATAATAATATGTGTTTTACCAATGCAACACATGCACACAGGGCCAGTATCAGATACCACCAGTATCGGTACCAATTTTGGCTATTAATAATGGCCCGTTCATAATCTACAATATCCTTCATATATAAAGTCACACTTCACTATTATGATATCAAATGCATAGGCTACACATATTCTGTTAAAGGCTACGAAAGATTCACACAATACAGTATATTTTCTGTTCATATCATTACTACTCTTATTATTTGTGTTAGTCATGAAGACATCTACACTCAAAAATCTGGAAATTCAAGAGTGAGCACACAGGCGAGGTTCCTATCCATCAAGTATTGTGAAAGTTCCTCTTTATTCCTCCCTCTTTTGTGAATTGTCTCACAATAATTAGCTCTTATAGCCTTGCAAGGACATCACAGATATTAGTCACATTTTACAGCAAACAGCTCGAGACCAAAGATAGTGAACATGTGAACCTCTGAACTGAAGATTTGTTTGGAAACCAAGTGACAAGTAAATATGCCAGAGTGAAACACTAGTAGAAAACAGTTACTTGGTGGTCACAACAATAAAGATTTGACAAATGAACAGAACGTTTCAGAGAAGCTCAAACAATCACGCGACTGTACTCCACCTCGTCTCGTTGTTATAGTAAGCTGTGTTAGCTCTTGGACTGTCGGCTCAAGGCAAAAATTCAAAACGCACAGGAAAAAACTGCTCTGTCGTGTAAAGTGCAACTTTAATGTGGAAATACAGTGGCTGCATTAGCTGTCAGCATACCTAAATGTATATAATACACACATTCTAAATTCCACATTCTCTCATTTATAAAAAGTAGCAAAACATACTTAAAAGTTTGCTGGTGATTTTTTTCAAGAACATATTATATTTCTTCCCTCCATTTAATAATAAACCAGAAAATAATACACAATGACGGGAAACTGACACAGTTCCTCCTTTTTCTCAGAGGAAGAGTGCTGAGTGAGGGGCTGCTAGCTCAACGCTATATTTAACCTGACCTCTGCTACCTAATAGATGACAGTAGGCGGAAGAAACAATGACCGCCCCTCTCTCCGCCCACAATGTGAGCGTATACTGGGCAGATTGCTACACTTTATCTCATCTGCTGACAACAGCTAACAGACCCTTTAGTGGTGGTGTTGACAGATGAGAAGCATTCTAAATTCACGTGTGTGTGTATTGCATATCCCTTTTTTTAAAACTTAAATACAAAGAAATTGTAGCAGTTTGGTATTCAAGACCAGCAACAAGCTCTTCTATGCTGTGACACACAACCAGAGTACCTTAATAACCTCTGGTTGAAACAGTCCGTATGTCATTGCTGATAGTGAGTGCTCACAATTAAGCTAATTCTCCTATTAAAAAAAATGATTTTCATGACAGCGAAACATGCCAGGGATGCCTATTTTTAAATCCTATTTTACTGGTTTTGTATTCCACAGGCATACAGGGAACACACTCATACCAGTGTCCGTTCCCTAAACCTAACTCCCTAAACAACCCTAGGACAGGACATCTGGTCTCGCACAGGATCATTAAAACTCGAAACTATCGTGCCCCTCCCTGGTCAAGGTAAAACTAAGAGTAAAACAAACTCTGGTAAACGCAATAACATTTCTATTAACAGAAAATAGGTGTTTTCTATTCACTGAAAATAAGTGTAAAAGCAGAAAACCTGAACACAGCAATGAAGAAAGGCTTCCTTGTTTGAAACGCTGGCTCAGAACAGAGTGAGGAGGGGATTAGAAGGTGAGAGCGCATGCTAAAAACAACTACCGACTGAGAAAAGAGAAGGAGAGATATCATTGGTATCAATCTTACCCTGAGCAACATGTTCAAAATGAGTCCTCTTCCATCGAAATACAACAATATATAAAACACACACACACACACATACACGCACACACATCGGAAACAGGGGGGGGGGGGGAGGGGGAGGGAGGGGAGGATGGTGGGAGGGGGGAGCGAGAAGGCAATGAAGCATACTGACAAGGAAACAAGAAAGCAACAAGAGAGGATGTGAATAGAGGCTACAAAAATGACGTTAGGTCTGGGCAACAAACACTTTTGTCTTTCTCTCTCTTTATTTCTCACTCTCTCCATCTCCCTGTGCCACTCACAGAAGTTCGGTGTTGTGTTGCGTTTTAACCGCTCCATGTTGTTCTCCATTGTAACTTCCTCCCTGTCTCTACAGCTAGTTTCCCTTTAAAACATAGACAGAGAACAATGCACATAGTACTTCAAATCCTTACTAGTGACGGGGCACACAACGAAAAGAGCTCCTAATCTTGTACAGGCTACTATTAAGCTTTTTACAGATGGACATTTAGCAAAACACATCAATGTACTGCAAACAAACAGCAAACAAGCAAAAAACAATAATGCCTGTGTGAATCATTTAAACCCTGCGAGAAACAGGATATTATATACACAGAGCCTTTGAAAAAAAAAAAAAAAAACACACACACACATATGTGCTTAGGCAACCACAAAACAGACCATAGCTCAACCCTCAACCCTCAAATCCTGTTCACATATTTCAGTTTTCAACAGGCCAATGAGCTTTTAGGTCCAGTCCATCAGTTAAAGTGCTTCGGCCTTTCAATTTCAGGAAGTGTATAATTGTAATTTCAGGAAGTGTTTTAAAGTCCCCAATAAAAGTTTGTGTCTAAACTGCTATGAAAGTTGAAAAGAGTTGCATTTTTCCATCGTGTCCAATAGGTGGCAGCACAATCCTCTAAGAACTAACAAATGTTGACAAAGGGTAGATTATTGACCGTTTCGTAATGAAATATAACTCAACACACACAAAATGTTGTCTCCAACCCTCACACACTCAGGGGAACAGTTTATTCCTAAAACTCACTCTTTAACTAGGGTGAAAAACTAAAATCCTAAACCTTGTCCTGTTGGGTCAGAAAGGCCCAAAAACTCAAGTTGTGTTTTTCTCTTACATCACATATTTTGATAAATGATAGATAGAGGCATTGTCACACTTATTTACTCCGCTCTTGTTCACATACATGCCACAATATTAAAAACGCAAGTATTCTAAAAGACAGCCATAAAGCAAACTGCAAACACTCATTAAAATCTACATTCACATCCATAAAATAATAATAATAGTCTTACCGGTGTGGGATTGGTGGAGGGCCTTTAGGTACCACCCCTACTTTTGGTGGGAGAGGTGGAGCATTTATGTCATTGTTGTGGGAAGCAGTGGGGGAGACAGATGAAGTTATTCCTCCTCCATCACTACTCAAATGCTGGGCAGGTGGCTGAATAGCTAATGTCTGAGGCCGAGTTTCAGCAGAGAGGAAGTTAGGAGGCTTGAGAGGTGCATGTGTGGGGGTATGGGTCAGGGTGGAACACTGGGATCTGCTATGTACAGGTGGGGCTTTATCCGCATGTCTGTCCAGTTTGGGGGAGGCAGGGGTTCGAGCGGGAGGTGAGGGGCTGAGGGGAGAGGTGAAGCGCTGTGGAGGACAGTTGAGGATGCTTCGTGGAGGGACAGGGGGTAAAGAGGCGTCAGAAGTCGGAGACACCAGTGGGATGGGGTCACAGTCCACTGGAGCACTAGAGCGAAACCTTGTCCTTTCTTTTGGCACAGGCTTCTCCCTCTCTCCATCTACTTCTCCATCCCTCTCTTCCTCTTTTCCTTCTCTAGTTGCCGTTTGTCTTTGTCCAGGAACTGGCTTCTTCTCGCCTCCTTCTCTACTTTCCTCTTTCATCCTGGGTACTTGTCTCTCCCTGGGCACTGGTTTCTCTCTTTCCCTGGGCAAAGGTTGCAATGTCCCCCCATCTCTTTTCTCCGTTTCCTTGAGGACAGGTTTTTCTTCCACAGGGATAGGCACAGGTCTCTCTCTCTGCAACACTTTGGCATGTCCCGTTTCCTCCGATCTCTGATCTCTCTCAGACGGTACAAGGTGAGTGTCAGTCTGTGTGTCGCTGTTACCTTGTGTTTTGTTCAGGCTAGCCAGGATACGTCTCTGGTGACCCGGCAGGGTGATGCCCATCCGCTCTAGTTGATCTGGTGTAAGGTTGCGACATTGTCGTAACGTTGCCAGCCCGGCACTCCGAAATGCCTCCGAATATTGCTCCAGGCGAAGAACACATAACCAGTCCCACACAGTTGAACAGGGTTCAGACTGAGACATGACGGATGAGTGCAGCTTGTGAGAGGGAAAGTCTGTGTCGTCCACAGAGAAAACGTGGACTTTAACACCTCAGATCATGGCTTACACAACCTGTGGAAGAGAGAAAACAGGAACAGTTTTCAATAGTAGCAATTAAAGAAAAGCATTCATACACTCTCAAGATATATTCTCACCAGAAAAGACAGCGCCGCTGGTATTGTTTTCACCTTATGAGTTTGTGTGTGAGTAATCTTGACAAAAATGCAGTCCTGGAGACACGTACTGTTGCAGGAACTACGGAGGTATGTTTGGCTATTGTGCCAGGTGATATGTGTCCGTCTGTGACTGTGTCAGATGCAGTCAAGACACATTATAGATGTGCAGTTGAAATACAAATTAAAGATGGTTGTGGCTTCAGCATAGAGGGCGAAAGCACCCCCCACCCCCTCTGGCACATTTAACAGAAATGGTTTTATTAGTTTTAGTTCCTAAAATATTATCATTGCACGTCACATTGGTCCGATTATAGATCTGATGATAAAAAATGACTTCCTCCAAACTATACTATTTTTATAAATCCTGCATTGGGAAATGTTTTGTGGGCCAAAAGGTACAAAAATAATTGTGACGATTAAATCAACCAGGCGATGCCTGAGCCTAAGGCTTGTAGCTCATGGTGCTAACAGTGCCGACAGTACGAACAACGGCAAACATGAAGGAGTGTTTACCAGAGGGTGAATCGGAGGATGGGGGCTACGCCTCCGCGATGACGCTGTTGGTCGGGACTGCGTTATCAGCTTTAACTGGCATTTGAGATCAGTGCAGTGTGACGGCCATGAGTTAACCAGTAGGGCACAAACATGCACTAAAAGCAACAAAGCAAGGAGAAGCTTGGATAAAAAACATGCATAGGGAGAGGGACTTCTCTGCTCAGGTAGACCTTACATCACTATATCTGTGCATAACAAATAGTTGTATTCTGCTATATGAATGCTCTGAATGTCCTATATTGCTTCTTTAATATATAATAATATACATCCAAGAGTTGGCCATATTTACAATCTGTAAACCGCAGCGTCAACTGTCACAGTTGCGAGTGATAAACTGTTGTCAGGTGACTACCACCTCGGTAAAAGAGGAAGTTGCGTTAAGGCCTCCACAGTAAGATCCCCTAGCAACAAGTCACTCCTGCTCACTTTAGTGTCCATACACAGCTTGAACAGATGAAACAAACAGGTCACTGTACAGATGATCATATTTGATTTGGAGTGACATACATAGAAGGAAACTGTTGTTATATCTGTATTCCCTATTTAAGATCTGTATTTCCCTATTTAACCAATTGCAGTGCTGTAGAAGCATAAAAACACACATCTTTACTTATTATACACTTGTTATATGTTATAACATGTTATATGTTGTAATATGTTATTAATTTTGAGCAGCCAACACACAGTCAGTACCGTATTCATTAGCACACAACAGACACTATGGGAGGAAGTGTAATTGACACAACATGTATTGGCACACACAGCACGTTCACAGAGACTCCCTCAATTCTCACAACATCTCTCAACACATACTTGAATGATGCATAAGTGGATTCAAGATTGGCTTCCCACAAGGCCTCCCCTTTCCATAAGCACTCTCGTAACGCACCATCCACTCAAGGTTATGGTTTTCTAATGCAGTACGTTTAGGATATGAATATTGGATATCTTGACAGTGTTCTTTTTGAAATTTTGAGATTTGAGTTTACAGTTTACTGTAACCGATAGCTCAGTAACGACTGCTGTGATGCATAAACTAGAGCTTTGACAAAACCGTCTGCAAAAACGGTGTAATACGTTTGGACCATACCTCCAAAAGCTATTTTGTTGCTGTCAAAATCATTAATCAAACACCTACTGACTGCTTTCACAACATATTCTCTCTGCCTGGTGTTTTTGACCACAAGGGAAGCTGCTCAGAGCCACAAACAGTCTTAGATCAACACAAACACACAGCTTAGGTTGGGAGCCTTTTTTAAGAAACTACACAGCTTAAACTACACTGGAAACAGGCTGATAAATATGTATGCATGATGTCATGTAAAACAATCAATGTTACTATAAACGCAACTTTTAATTGGCATAATTAATTCTAGAACTTTAATGGTTAAAACAAACAGAAGCGGACAGCACATTGTTGCTGTAGTTCAAAGGCGCATCAGCTGACTGAACACAGCAACAGATTACGCAAAATAGCCAAGATTAAACATATTACATGGACCTGATTTGGGAGCCAGAAGTGAGGGTGGAGGAGGCTGAGCAAGCACACAGTATCCCACGCAATCCAGTCCGAGACGTGCTATTCGCCAGTGTGCAAGTATGTTAAAATGATGGCATTTCATTTCCTGTCAAAAGTTTCCTCTGACAAGGCAGAGACCACAGAGCACAGGGACTCATGGTGAATCTTACACTGTGATCAAATGCAGTTCCTATTTTTGGATTGAGGAACTTGACTCAGAAACACCATAAATTAGTATGATTGCTTTTTACCGTCAATGGTGAGATAAACTAAAAACACAAAAACTCAAAATATTACATTTGAACACGCGGACACATTTCAGTAGGTCTAAGCATCTTTGACCAGACAAACATTTCCCCTCAGCACTATGGTCCCTAAAAGCCCTGAATCAGCCACGTCTGTTCGGCGTGTGTGTGGGTGTGTGTCTTTAAAAAATGACATCAAGAGGCACAAGTGTTAAATGCTAATATAGAAGGTGAGAAATACAAATGGTAACCATTTTCTTCGATTAACACCCAGTCGGGCAGCTGAGTTCTGCCGTCTGTAGCCGCTCAATGTTTTTTTAAGTGAAGAGGCTGCTGCAATAACCAAGGCGTGACAAAATACAATCATGTCAGATGATCTCTTAGTCGACAAAATGTAAAGCAGTTTTTACTTATTAATATTATATAGGATAATAAAAACATTGAGATTTTGTCGCAACAGGCTTGATTGACATTTGTTTTTGTTTTCTGATTAACTGAGCAAACCTGTGGCGAACCCAACAAACTAAGCTCACTGGGCTTAACTGTAGCATTGTGTGTCGTCTGCATGACAGTGAAAAGAGATACCATGTTAATACCGACACAAAACTTCCTATAATATGCGCCAGATGTAAGCAAAAACTATTTAAGACATGGTTCCAGGCAGGTTAATGAACATGAAGAAATGTATAAACATTTTATCTCTAAGCATCTAGAACAGAAGTATAAAGCACATATTTGTGCCTAGATTAGCTTAAAGACTGGAGGCAGAAGGAACCTTTAGATTAGATGGTTTATTGTCCTCATTGAACCTTTTTGCAGCAGAGTACAGAACAAACATCTAGCCTTTATCCAAATGAAACACAAAACACCGTCCAAGACAAACCTGACTTTACACATTGAATCATGTGTATTTTAAGCGCCTTTGTGCTGCAAAATTTATAATGCAAGTTCAAAACTTCATTATCGGGTAAGAACTGGGCCCGTTCCTCGTACCTCACACTTCGCTAACTGAGTTAGCCGGATAAGAGCACATAAATCAGGCTTTTCGGTTCCACGAAGCAAGTTCGGCAAAATCACCATAGCAACACATACATAAACTTGAACCTGATCCAGCGCAGGTTAACTTAAGTTAGCTGGATACGGTGGCCACTCCCCCTTCCATGAAGGAGCGATATTAGTTAGATTAGCGTTTTATAGGGAGAGAGTTCTTTGAGATCGCCAAGATCCGTTATCACATCGTGATGACTTCCTATACGAGCGCTATCGATTCTGCCGACAAGGAATGATTTATTTACAAGACATTCTGGAGCCATACATGGCGAAAGCCGCTACATGCCGTGCTGTTCGTAAGATTTATTTGGCGCTGAAGAAACTTCTGGATGTGTTCATTACATTCCCAGTACTGCCCACCTCTCCAGAGGAGCTGCCCCCAGCTATGGGCCTACTCCTATGGTGCTGGAATGCCAGCTCCTCAGCAGAGTCAAATCTGGAGTCTTAGGTCTCCCCCGTCTTGACGATATCAGCCCTCTTTTTGTTTGCTTTTGCTTTTTTGATTATGAATAATAAATACATACTGATCCGCCCATACACAGATTCGCACACACATATCAACCCTGTCTCCAAAAAATGACGTTCCCCCAGAACTAAAACGCACTCTCAATTACGTTCGACTGGAAATGTATTTTCTCCCTGATTACGTTTGTGTTTGACGTGTTACAAATACGTTTCTAATCAACGTATCCGTTTGTTTTATCGCTTTCCTACAAGGTTAAGCTTGTGTTTGACATGTTACAAATACATTTCTAAGCAATGTATCTGCTTGTTTTATCGCTTTCTGGAGCAACATAATTTTTAGGAGACAGGGTTGTATATATAGTACATGATACATAAGAGCATACAGTACATGTATCCCCATAAGTATCTATTAATTCGTATCAATTAGATACTCTTTGGCCTTGTTTTGATCTACTTATTCTGAACGAGTTGAGGTAATTATTTTTGCTGGCAAGATCTCATTTGATGATTCCATTAAACCTACTGCCAGCAGGCACATTTAAAGAAATATAATCTGGAGTGATGAGGCACTTAAAATTAGCCTATACATTTTCCCAACACTTACACATATTTTGCCATGCTTCTTGTCTAGCCCTTGCAGCGGTGGCGGTGTTCGATTTTGTCATGATTATGGTCATGAATTCCTCATATGCATGATCATCTCCTGCTCGTCAGCGGACAAAAAAGAGGCTCTTCCTTTGAGTTTATTTTACAATTTACAATTTACAATGCCGTAATTAGTCCTGAACCCTCAGATATCATGAAACACTAGAAAACCCCAGCTTACCACTGGTATTTAAACATTTAAATAGTTAAAACTTTCCGGCCAAACAGCTAACAAACACGCCTTTTGTTTTGATCTCATTGATGAAAACAACCTTATTCGGAAGAGAAAAAAAAGTGCAGGTTCATCATCCGGTCATCATCCAAAAGACCCACTTTCATGGCCCACATCCTTCAGTTGATCCACGACCTGAATTATGAATTATGCATTTTAGAACTACCAGTTTTACATTGTCAGCTCTCCTAACTCTGAACAAAACCTGACTCTTTAATGTACTAATGATTAGTTTGCTACCTAAGATGTATCATACACAACCTTTTAGGAGATGTTGCAAGGACTACTCTTTTACTCTTGATAGACCTGCTTCCTGTGTTTTGTGCTTCACTCCGCAAAACACAACTTGGACCTTTTGTCTGTACTTAATGCAGAGAGATAAAAATTGATATTGATCTTTTTACCTGACTGTCGGTAAGATGTCAAACAAGCATATTTTCAAAAATGACAACGTTCCTTTAACTGCTGAAATCAACAAAGTTTTTACCTGAACTGTGTGGGTGCTTTATACAGTCATTATATATATATATATATATATATATATATATATATATATATATATATATATATATATATATATATATATATATATATATATATAGTCAGTTTATATGTTCATCCCCTGCGAACTTCCTTTTTTCCGTAGCTTTTATTTAATTTTCTGTAGTTTCCAACCAGCACTTTGCTCTCTGCACATTTCAATTAATTTATCTCTC
This sequence comes from Taurulus bubalis, assembly GCF_910589615.1. Lineage (NCBI taxonomy): Eukaryota > Metazoa > Chordata > Actinopteri > Perciformes > Cottidae > Taurulus > Taurulus bubalis. The sequence continues at coordinate 17,977,964 of NC_136598.1, read as the reverse complement.
CACTCTCTCCATCCTTCTCTGCGCTCCCTCCTCACACTCAGAAAGCTACCAATAACAGGGTCTCTGTGCTGCCTTCACAATGGGGCATTCTGTTGCCTAGGAAAGTTCATACACACACGTGCGCGCGCACACACACACACACACACACACACACACACACACACACACACACACACACACACACACACACACACACACACACACACACACACACACACACACACACACACAAACATTGTGTGCGTGGTAGGGGGGGCCTCAGAAATTGTGTTTCAGACTCATATCCCCTTTTCAAGTTGACACACAAACAGATAGCCAGGATGTTCCATTTTTCTCTCTTCGGGCTTATCAATGCTGGCTGTCGCCAGGCTCAACTCTGCTTCCCTTTCAGTGTCCTCAGCTACATTATCTACCCCTTGGACTGAGTTTATGTTAAGTGATTTCTAAAACAGAACAAGTAAAGTAAAATGTCTAAAAAACTTGATCACATTAATATATTATTATGAGACAACAACTTAGCATTTTATTGACACCAAAAACGCATGACCAGCCTCATCTCCTGCTCTCATGCAACACAGTAAAGAATATGTGAAGGGTTTAAGAAATAGTTTTTAGCCTTGTGACATACAGCACACTGTTAGTTACACTGTCACAAGACTAAAAACGATTTCTTAAACCTTTCATATATTCTTTACTAGGCTACCTGCTACGACGAGTTATGACTGTGTGTGACCTTCATTCTAACTCCACTGCCAGAGTCTGAGCATATACATCACTTCATTTCTGATGTATAGTTGAAGAGAGTTGGGATGTGTGTACAATAAAATAGCTTGGGTAAGGTGCATGTAATGTTAGCCTAAATGCACTTTGTTGTCAGAAAGCTAAGTTATATGTGACAGGTTCCCCTGCGTTGGAAATGTCCTAACTTCCAAAACTGCAAACAGATAAAATGTCAGCTGCGTTTGCATCTGCCTTGCTCTACCTGCCTCTAGTTAGTTGCTAATAGTTACTTGCCAATATGGAATGGTATATCACTTCTGAGGTAGCTGCAACAGCTGTAAAGGTTTAATGTCAGTCATGGTTAAAAGAAAATGTGCCACTGGATACATAGCACAAAATGTGTCTTTGTTTGCAGTGCTTGCCACCAGCACTTTAACATTAACTATTTATATAGTGCCCTTCATGTAAAATTGCAATACAGGGTGCTTAACAAACCAAAGTTGACACATCAGTATCAATCTATGAATGCACAGGCAAAACCTGCATGGAGCAGACAGTATATGCATTTTAACAAAAACAAAATGTTGGGTATGCTGGCACAGTAAACAATGTTAAACTATGTATTATATTTATAGATCTGTCAATCAATAATTTTAGCCATAAATCTTAACACAATGTTTAGATCTACACAAAAACATCTACTTATACTTACAAATACTATGCTTACTTAGATAGCAGAAATACTATATGCTGAAAATGAAAATTACACTGTCTGCAGTGTGCCTGACTTTGGCTAAAAGGCAATACTACATTTACACATACCCACTCTGTATTACAAACACTGACCGCATTGCATAAGTGTCATGTTGTAAATTATATGTGTACTGAGACACACGCATGATAATCATCAGTTATACTGATATTCTGGATAATATGGCCTAATTAGCGCTTAAACGCCGTTTTAATTTGCAACAGGTGCTGAAGGACAATGATGTGATCGTGATAATATGTAATCTACTTAAGTTTGTAAATGTGACAAATTGCTGTCTTTCTACACTACTGTGAAGTCTTGAGAAATACTTCAAAAGTAACAATTTCCTTTAACCCTTTCTTTTAAGAGTAACAAGGCTTTTGTGAGAGACTACACATATAATAAGGCTGGAGCCCAATACAACTTTTGAATGTGTACCAAAACCACAGGTAGGGGTAGACTAACAATCTATAGAGCAATATTTTGTGATTGAGACACTGAAATCAATATCATGATGCTTTATATGAATACCCTACTTTGAGTATATATGCACCGTTGAAAAGTTATGTTTGCTGTTGAGACACAAGAAATGCCACTTCTGAAATGTGAAATGCTGATGAGTAAAAACAAGTAAAAACACAGGAACACACTACTGTTTTTGTTTCATTTGTCGTGTCTTTATTGTGTAGCAAATGGACTTACAACTGCAGTTTGTGTTGCAACCCTGTATTGTATAATGATAATAAATAATCCTGAAATTACCATGTATTTGGAGCCACTTGATGAACTAAGTAAAAAATGTAATCTTTACAATATTCAACAGACGCTAACTTCGCTGAGCAGGCAGCACACAGTAAGTTTTGGTTTCTGCTCTGGTGCTGTTGCCAGATTTCAGGAGTTAGCGTTCCCGTAACTTTTAATTTCGCCTATACGGTGTGCTACTCCGAGACAAGAAGTTGGGTAGCCACTAGAGAATCATTTTCCTCAGACCCTCGGATTTCTATCAAGGTGATGACCGTAAAAAAATATTACGGTAAAAAAAACACATGCACGCGCGGGCACACACACAAGGGACATGACTCATAAACCCACCACTAGACACAGTGCTGCTTTCAGCCCACTTTCAATTAGAACTGTATGGTGACTCAGTCCTGCCAGTAAAGGAATGCATCTGAACAATGTCCTCTAGTGAACAAGTGTGTGTGTGTGTGTGTGTGTGTGTGTGTGTGTGTGTGTGTGTGTGTGTGTGTGTGTGTGTGTGTGTGTGTGTGTGTGTGTGTGTGTGCATGAGGCGCAACATGTCACAGGAGGATGTTTCCCATGGTAACCCACCCACCGACCACATTGAACCTATGACCAAAGTCCTCAGCCTGTGACAAAAAACAAGGTTTAGACTTAAATGATGTTCTGCGGGTGATGATGTTTTCCTCCCATGGTGGACGTGAGCTGATATTAGAATTTCTCTCTACTGCCCATTCCCTAAGTCACTGCAGCAGCAAATGTAAAGGATAATAATGGATGATTTGCTTGTTTTAGCCCCTTGACTCTCTGACAGCATATCATCATAGACTTGAGCCAACTTGGAAAAAACAGATGTTGGAAATTGTTACCCATGTACATCTCCATATGGACAGTTAAACAGTACCTCATCATAGAATCTCTTAGACAAGGAATTGGACCAAGAAATCTGACAAAATGTTGAGGAATTACAAAGTGCTGAGAATATTTAGTCTACAATTTAATCTATTCAACAGCACCACAAACTTACAACAAAAACTGGAAATGATATCCTTCATGAACATATATACGAGTTTACTGCGTGTATGTTTTAAAAGTAATGCACTCACAATTGGGTGGGAAAGGTAGAAAAAAAAGTTTCACTTCCAGAAACTATTTAGTTGCTTTGTGAAAAAAAAATGAAATAGGTTCTACCATGTCAAACTAATTTCATACGGATATTAGATATCTGTCTGATACCCAAAGCCCAGGTATCGGGATTGAAAATTGTAATCTGTGCATCCCTAGTACAAACTCATCACTAAATGACACGTTCTCTTCCCCTCTGAAAATGTAGTCTTGACGCTGAAATAATGTGATTTGAATCCCAGCCTCCAGTTAGAACTTCTTGTACAACTGGGCTCTGCATTTAGCCATCCTGTGTAATTTTACCACCAGGCTGCTCACTCCATCCTCTGAACCAGTGAGATACTCTTCCTCTCACCTCAGGATGGAGTGATTCAGAAGCGAGTAATCATGTGAGCGTATGAGACAGACGGAGAAGGGGAGAGGGAGAGAGAGAGAGGAAAAAAGACACAAAAGAGATGGAGAAAGACAGATGGGGAGAGACATACAAAGTTTCAGCTGCAACTCGAGGACTGATAAATAATTCAGAGCATATATCCAGAACAAATCATCTAAAACAAGATATGAATTGGCTCGACTGATCATAGTGTGCCTCTATTACTGGTCAACACAAAAATCCCACTTATAGCCGTGCCTTGAAGAAAAAAAAAAAACATGAACAACAAAACAGGGTCAGTAGGGCTGTGATACTGTTTGATAACTACTTTTGCCAGTCTCCCATGGGAAGATGGGTCATTTTTTTGTGTTGCCCTTTGGGCAATAAACAGGTTATTTGATCCGTGCATTAAATGCATACATGGTCCTGGCAAATTGTATGCCCCGCTGAACATCTCTAATACAGTTGCATTCGCTTTACTGCAAATCTTTTTAGCTTTGGGTTGAGACAGCAGAATGATATCTGTTCAAACAGTACATACATCATTAGGTCCAGAATTATGATCGAGAGATTACTGAACTGTGCATAAAAATGTCCTGTTCTTTAAAGTCCAAGTTCCCCTGCAACTACTTACCTCAGATTATATTAGCAAAGAAACCTAGAATAACTATCACAGTTTACACTTCACAATTTATCTGATGGCATACTCAAACAGTATCATCTTCTCACCTCTAAACATATATCACACACACAAGAGCTCTGCCCTAGACTGCAACATTTTATATTTTTTAAAGCAGAAATAAACATCCATGAGCAGCAAAGTGGGTTTGTGTAATCGCCTGTAGATGTATATGCTGTAGTGCATGTTGCCCACCTTAGCAAAAGTGTAAAAATCCCTACTCTCAGTATAAAGATGCTCCTGTATGTCCACCTGTCACAAGTCCACCTGCTAACACATACACACATCACGATGAGGAGAAAAGAGGCATATGATACACTCTATTCCACCACAGGTGTAAATCTGGTTAAAAAACACCATTATTAAATAGTCAATTGATCCATGCTTCATCCACCTTAAAAATGACGAATTCCACTGGGGATAAACAACCACATTGAAGGCGGTCCCATTTCCTCTTCGCTTCCACGACTTAAAAACAACATCTAACGAGTTAATATTAACTATCCAAGGTCGGGCATTATTCCTACATTAATTAGTAGCGTAAGTCTAAAAGCAGAACTGGGTGGAGCAGTCGACACGACTATTCATAAACGTGTTGGCGAGTTAAAGTTTTAATATGGGAACATTAAACGCTCTTTTCACCGCAGCAGCAGCTCGAGCTAACGGTCAGCGCGCGAGTGGAACGCAGACAACGCGACACAGTATCCGTTTAAACAACTCCAAAGTTTGTGTGCTTTATGGTCTTTAGATAGCGTCTATTCTTATCAGCTGTTCTGGGAAAGTTTCTTAAAAATAAAAAAGTTTGAAATTTGTGTCATTCACTTACCTTTTCAAGTCTTTGAAAGCGTTGGACTCCGCTGAAATGTGCCGGTGTCTTTGCTCCTGAGGTAAATTTAGCGACTGCGACGCGAAATAGTGGACAACATTTTTCACACGAATGAAAAGCAGTGGCAGCAACGACTCACCGACGGGCAGTGTAAAGCTAAAGTAGGAAGTTAACCCTTTCCGGCCCTGCGTTTCAAAATACATATCACACATTGGCATTTAAGGCTGCAGCGTTTTATTTTTTAAGGCTATCAACTATCTTTTTCCGGTGTTTCTATGGCTACATTGATACAATAAAATGGCCAAAACTTCCGTACGGCCGTCATGTGACCACTAAGGAAAGACTGGAAAACCCTGTCTGTTTTCATGCAAATGCCATTTAACTATATCCAACTTACTTCTCTAACTTCTCTACTACTAACAAGAATCATAGTTCACACTATGTTATATACTGTACATAATATGCCCTCTGCAAATCATACTGTATGACTGTAGGAATGCCATTTTTGTCACTGTTACTCACAGTTGACTATGCACACATTAGAGTCACTACATGAGGAAACACACAGTGTATACAAGACACACAATACTGTACCTAATTTTCCTTGTAGAATAAATGTGTTGGCTAACTATTTTTATATATAAGCACAAAAGTAAATATTTGTACTTTTCTTTTGGGGGTTTTGGTTGGGTGAATTCACTGATTTACATACTTTTAATCTTAAAATAACAACAACAACAAAACTTGTATTGTAGCATTTACGCCAAATGTCTATTTAATTGCATATGTTTCAGTCCTTTCCATGATACCAGCAGGTGGTATGAACAGGTAGATTCTATTGAGATTTCTATTGCACTGTGACCAGGAACATAAATCATTTGTATAAGAGGTGGTGGTGACAGGGAATTCAGATCAGTCTTAAAATAGACAGGTTGCTGATGTGTTAGTTGTAAGGTCCCATAGGAACCAGAAGAGGGCAACCACTCACCATCACCACGTTGAGCCTCGTAGACGGAGAGAATTTCAAAGGACATCACGTTAAAACAAAGAAAAACGAAAGTAATAAAGGGGAAAAAAGGATTTATATTAGAAAGGGAGTGTTGCATGTAAATAGACCTTAAATTATTAAATAGGATCCCTTTGATTGTATTTCAGCCACAGTGAAGACTCAGCTATGAAAGCAATTGAGAGGTAAGGGAGGCTGGTGGCATGCAATAAAAGTCATAAGTTAGACCAAATTAAAACCCATAACTTCACAGTCACACTGTACATAAGGATGTACCAGGAGACCCCAAACATAAAACATTCATGAATTAATTTTTTTTAAAGAGCTGAAGGGGAACTATGTCTATTATTTTTTGGCCTTTGTGTTTCTGTGTGTGTCACATACGTGATTCAAATTGTTGTGTTCCGTCATGTCCCTCACAGTCAATGAGTAAAAGGGTAATATATTTTGAAGCCGGGATGAACAACACACTGGCCCTCTGACAAGTCAGTGACTCTGCAGTATGTCACTCATTTTACTTCTGATCTGGGGGTAAAGATCATGGGACAGTGCCAGAAAGATTAGCTTGGCTAAGGAGATGCAAGAAGGAATAAGGAGAGGAGATGAAAGGTGACAGATGAAAGGAACAGGTGACTAAGAAGGTGAGAAATGGCAGAGAGAATGCATGGAGTAAATGTTGAAGAAGAATGAGAGGAAGGTGAAAAGAGCAGGAAAGGGAAAGTAAAAAGAGGGATATGGACAAGTTGGAGACTGTAGAGGGGATATGATGGTTATAAATGGAGGAAAACAAATGACTAGATTAAGAAAAGGTATTAAAAAAAGAGGAGAGTAAAAAACAAGCGAGGAGGATAAAACAAATAGAAGAGGGGAGGAGGAGAGGAAAGAACCAAAGAAAAGAGAATCAAAGGAGACGCCTGGATGGGAAGTGGATGACAGGATGGATGAGATGATGAAGAGATGGGAGGAGGACATAGAAAAGAAACAAAGACAGAGGGCATTGAGAAACAGAGTAGGGGGAGAATACAAGAGGTGGAGTGAGAAGGAGCCAGAGAGGAGATGAGGAGGCGGTGGGGTGGTGATGAGTCATCACCAGGCTATCAGCCATGGTGGGCCCGGTTGCTGTGTGGGTGGCAGTGTGACACATATGCAGAACCACACACGCAGAGGGATGCCGGCCATCGTGCTGCTTATACGTCTCCCCCTGCTGCGGAGGCGGGTGGAAGACAATACAGGGATGCCACCGGGACACGCAGTTCACACACTCATGCTCATGCAGCCTTTTCCTCTGATAAACACATACATGCACATGATAATGACGATGATGTGTGTGAGTGAGAGGCCTCGTTAAGACTCTGAGGATGGATGGATGATTATAAACAAAGGCAAAGGGATAAACAGTCAATGCAGCAGTAGGAAAGAACACCAGGGCTGTATACACCTCGTGCCTTATTGCATCACTCGCATACTCTTTCCTTCATCATTCATAATTTATTAGGTGGTGCGTATGCAGAGGCGGATGTTGCAAAAAGGGAACTGTCAGAGGATGACATGCGAAATAAAAAAAACATGAGGTTAGCATGTACAGTGCAGTGCTTTGCACCTCTGACTGAGGCACTCGGACAGACAGTTCCACGGACATTCAAATCATTTTCTCATCTTGTGTATCCAATGTTTGATGTGGTCTTATATTGTATTAAAGCCATGTTACGTGTTACGCAAGTGTCATGTCGTACAAAATTTACACAGGAAAACAGAAATTGTAGCTGTTGTACATGTGGTGCATTGACAATATACGTGCTCTTAGTCTGATCCTACATCGGGAAGAAGAGGCAGACACCCTGCAATAAGTCACTTCCTCTGTGACAGGGAAGCTCTCCCCACTTTGTGTCTCCCTTTGGTGCTGAGTCGATCACGGAGTTGCCATGCCAACAGATTGGGGGATTCCTAATTCTCATCTAGGCCACTGCGCACAAAAACGCTACACATATGCGAGCGCATTGGGTGCATGCAACCAAACAAACACACATGCACACTTTCCAAGAGGAAAAAACAGATCATCAATAGGTTGTATGTCATGGTGTTTCCCTGTTCTAAATATACCTGTGTCATTGTAAAAATCAATGCTCGTGTGTGTGTGTGTGTGTGTGTGTGTGTGTGTGTGTGTAACCGAAGAAATGTGCGAATGGGAGCAGATCAACCATATTTGAGCATCAGCATGCAAACCTGCAGCATCAGACCAGAGCAAAGGCTCTGACGCATGTAAAACACACACATAGAGGGAAAAAATGACTCAGCTCACCAGTGAAATTTGAAAACCTTTGTAGGAATATGATTTTAATTTTCAAACTCTACATACATTCATACATCTCTCAATTAGAGTAGCAGAGAGTACGTCTGTAAAATCTGTAAGTGTGTTTGTGTGTGTGTATGAAAGGGTTGCAGGTTGGGGGTTTCCAGCTGCCTTCTGCACACCTGCATATTTATTATGTGCTTACAAAATGTGATGGAGACATAATGAGTGACAGAGCAACAACAGGGGCAGAATGACACTCAGGGTGTGTATACATGTCTGAGTGCATTCATTTAGTTTAAATGAATGACGTGTCTACATATGTGTACATGACCATTAGAAGGGAGCACTGAGATGTGCACTAGATAGATTGTATACATAACTGGTAGATAAAGGGGCATAATTCTGAAATCCACTGTTCATATTTGAATTTGTTCAGAGCTAGTTGACAGTTGTCCACTCTCAGGTTAATCTGTAAATATTTCAACAATAAATCTTACTGAGAATATATTTTGCTACGATAAACTGCATAGGTCCTGATTAGAAAACTTGGATTTCCCTTAAAGGGGCATGAAATCACAGGAACAGCCGCCTTTCTGATTACAACGAATATGACTTTACCGACTTGTAGACATAAGTAGATTTTGGTGCCCATTGTGAGTGTGTGTTTCTGTGAGTGCATCTATGTTGCATGTATGAGGTCATACATTATGCATGTAAGTATGAGATGGTCAAGTATGAGTTTGTCTATGTGCATGAATGGTTATATACATGTGACTGTTAGTATGCCTGCATATGCAACAGCATGTGCAAAGACATACTTAAATATAGAATCACATATACATAAGTGTAATTGTGGATGTGTATCGGGCATGCATGTAACCCTGCATTGCTGTTTGTGTGTGTATGAATACATGACAGTGTGTGTGGGTGAGTGTGCGTTAGTCGCTGTCTTCTCTGTCCTGGGTCTCAGCCAGGCAGCTCTCATCAATATTCTCCAGGCTCTCAGCATGCTGGATGCTGAGCTCAGAGATCGGGATGCTGGGTAATGTAGTCTGTTCGGGGTAGAGCCAGGGTTTGAAGCCAGGGTTGTGTCTCTGCTTCCACTCTGAATACTTCAAACAGGCTTTGTTGATCTTCTTCATCGCCTTAAAAGAACAAAATAGATAAACTACAAAGGTAAGATAACATTTATTTTTTATAGATCTGTTGATGGATCATTAACAACTTTAACTAGCACAGAAGGAAATGATTGCACTTGAATGCAGTGCCAATATTCATAATTGCTCAATGCTCAGATGGCAAACTATTGGTTTAAAAAAGTTAATGTGTTTATGTATCAACAGAATGCACTATATTTTTAATTATAAATTAATCATAATTTTACAAAAAATCGAAAAGGCAGAGACAGAAAATTATTATTGTTTTTATTGTGTTGAAGTCATCAGCCTGGTTATTTCCAGTGGGATTTGTGCGTCTCGCTGAGCTGCTATTTCTTTTGCTATTTTATCATCAAGGGATTGCTCCATCCCAGGCTGCTCTCCAGAGAACCGTTACCATATTCCAACAAGTACACACACACCCTCAAACAGACAAACAAATACTGAAAACAGTATGTTTCTGGAATGTGTAGGAGAGATTATTAGTTGTTGTTGATTGTTGGTCTTATAAATGCCTGTGGATTAACACGTCACTAAAGCGACAACTCACTCACAGAATCTGTGTTAATCTGCAAAAGACTTACGCGGGGAGCAAGGAAGTGGGAAGACTTGTTGACAACCCACTTAGGTAACGAACCTGTGAAGAGAGACAGCAAGAACAGACGAAAACGAAGAAAAGTGTGAGATTGACAGAGAATGTAAAACAGGAGGGGGGGAGGGATTTAAAGTTTTCTTTATTACATGCCATGTCGTTCAAGATTAAATACGGAGCCAGGCACCAGGGTGAAATAGATTCTGTCTTTCATATGGTTACTATGGTGACTCAATTTAACATAAAGGAAGGGGAATGAATCATGCAATAGAACTTTGAGCGTGTGTTAAGCACCCGGGTGTGTTTTCTGTACCTGTGTCCTTCAGTCTCGTGTGTGTACTTCTATTTATTCATTACTGTTAAATTGGTCCTTTGGTGTTTTTGTTGTTGATTGCCTGTGTGTGTGTGTGTGTGTGTGTGTGTGTGTGTGTGTGTGTGTGTGTGTGTGTGTGTGTGTGTGTGTGTGTGTGTGTGTGTGTGTGTGCGTGTGTGTGTGTGGTGTGTGTGTGTTAGTTACCTCGTGGATCTACCTGGGCCATGTAAGTGAGGGTACAGAGGTTGGTTGGTCCCTGGCTCTGGATCAGGTAGCCAGTCTGAATGGACACAGCTCGCACCTTGTCCTTTTTAGAAGGGTATTTCTGTAGAGGTAATAAACAAGGCAAATTTGTGATTTGTGATATTGGGCTGTACAAATAAAATTGAATTGAATTAACATCCTTATTCAGAGCATGCATGTATCAACCTTGAAGAAACCATTTAACATCTTATTTCATATTACATTTTTATTATGTGTATGACACACACACATCCACCATAAGCAGATAAAATGAAAAGAAATGTCGTAAGATCCTTGTGTCAAGCTGTCCAATGGTTGAAATACTTTGTGCAGGGTAAGCATTAGGATTCTGAGGTAATTTCTATGTTGTGTTTTTTCGTTGTTGCTGCCAATCATTCAGATCTTCCGCTTCACAGTCAAATTTCGGATGCAAATCCAGTTCCCATTCCGAAATAGTAAAGGCCGACTATTCCACTGCTGGCTCCTATGCTGACTACATATCTGAGATTATTATTCATGATAACACAATTCAGAACTGGCTAGGCAGGCATCCTGCAGAGTTAAGAAGCACACAGAGCAGCAGTCAGCTGAGGAACCTTTATCAGAAGAAAATGTTTGGTGCCTGCACCTCTACTAGTAGGTTCACACAATTTCTGCTGATACTACAATGACAGCTTTCAATACATCTGCAGGTTTCTTGGAAATCAGTGATAACTTTATGTTCTGAGACTCTAGGATTTAAGGCATTAGTCACCGATGAGGTGTCTCTACATTCTTGACACTTCTGCTTTACCAGGAAACTATATATCCGACCTGATGACCAGTAATAATAAGAAATGAGTTGATCGACAGAACATTTACTTAACTTTGTGTCTTTTGGCTGTTGCAACACTTGTTATTCTTGTCATTTTATATATTCAATGATGAATCAACACGACATACAGTAGCAGACGTACATACAGCAGCACTATGAGGCTGCACTTACTGTAGGCAGAGCGATCCTTTGAACTAAATTCTAACGTCAGCATGCTAACATCAGCATGCTAACATCAGCATGCGAACATGCGCATATTGTAAATGCTAACTTGCTGATGTCTAGCAAGTATAATGTTTACCATCTTCACCATCTTAGTTTAGTATGTCAGCATCACAAAGTGCAGCTGTGGCTGATGGGAATGTCAATAGTTTAGCAGGTATTGTTCAAAAGTCAGTGGGCTTCATCCTCTGGAACCAGAATTCCATCCATTAGTTTCAAATAAAAGTATACAGTATAAGAGGACTTACTCCTGGAGGTAGAAGTGTAAACTCAGCAGTCCACTAAGGATCTCCTTAAGCTGCACTCCACAAGTCAGGCTCTCAAGTGACCTTGGTTAATCAAACACACGGCCATGCCCACACCAACATGGAAATTGCGCGTGCACACACACACACACACACACACACACACACACACACACACACACACACACACACACACACACGCACACGCACACGCACACAGTGTATTATGTTCGTAACCACTTGTTGCAGGAATGCAGAAGGCGGAAGTCAATGGCTGAGTCATGAGGGGTCTTATCTTTTTGTAAACATTATATTATTGAACAAAACAGTACAGACAGAAACGCGAGCCAGAGAGGAAAATGAAAACGAGACAGAAAAGTTGTCAGGTTGAGAGAGGTTCAACTGAAACAATTACTCGGTTGATTAGCTTGTCTGTCAGGAAATGAATCAGCAACTATAATGATAATTGATTTATCAATAAAGTTGCAGCCCGAGAGAGAGGTGAGGAGTACCAGCTTTTGCACAGAATAGTTATTCTGCGCTTCCTCCTGTTGAAGAAGAAACATAGACAAACAGCCAAGGTGTCTGGCCTGATTCCAAACTCAAAGTCACTCGGCGTTCTCTAATCAGTCTGTTTGTTTTACTGGTCTTTGGCATTCAAAGACAAGTTCTTAAAAAGCAGGACTGGAAGTTGAACTAAAACACAATGTATTCAACGGAACTGAAGCAGTGCCAGCACACAGTACATCAATCATTCTCCCAGTTAAAAGCAGGAGGTATCAGGGTGCTCTTTCTTTGGAAAGGTGCCAAGCTCTCTTTATTTCCTGGATGCAGTGGTAGTCTTAAATGACTGACACACACACACACACACACACACACACACACACACACACACACACACACACACACACACACACACACACACACACACAGCGCGTTATATTGCTGCCTTTCCACAAATATTTAAGGACTTCTTCTAATCCAGCCCAACGCCCTTAAGCTTGCTGGATCAACGTTTTGCAATGCACCTTTGAACATACATGTACAGAGTTCTGAGGGGGTGAATGAGCAGGGTCCCAGCTGAGCATGTGTAAGCTCTGTACATAAGTGTATGTGTGTGAGTGTGTGCATGTGTGTGTGTGTGTGTGTGTGTGTGTGTATGTGTGTGTGTGTGTGTGTGTGTGTGTGTGTGTGTGTGTGTGTGTGTGTGTGTGTGTGTGTGTGCGCACTCACGGGATGCTTGACAGAGTAGTTCATGATGATGTAATCTTTCCCCATTGGCAGCCAGGAGCGAAGCGTGATGACATCGCGGTTCTTAAGAGGACTTGGACACTTCCCTGTTCAAATACAAGATAAATGTGATGAAAAAACATTGTACTGGAGATCAATGTGCACGTTGTGTGTGTGTCTCTGCTTCCAATCACAGCACTTAATCATATTAGTGACAAATGAAAGCTTTCTGTGAACAGTTTATGTTTACACTTGAGTATGGGACATACACGAGTAGTAACCAACATCCGCATTGACTGTCAGTTTCCCGATATCGAAAGTCTCAATGACGTTTGTGTCCCATTTCCTTCTGTACTCAATGTCATGGAGAACATCATACATGATCTCAGCTGACACGTCCTTGCACACCATCCGACACTGAGAAAAAGAGAAAGACAGAAAGAGACAGAATAATTATGTTTAGGCAATAAAGAAAATGTACAGAACTGACATGACTGAACCATAGACTAATTCAGATATATTGAGATTACAACACATAACGCATGCAATTGCGCTGATCATGCATCATATTTTACAGCTCTATCCAATGCAAGTAAGAACAACACGATTTTATTGAAGCTCCATTCCATAAATGCAAAGTAAAGTGTGATTGTTGAGCAGAGCTGCAGAGTGTGTCGCTATTCACACCAACAAAGGGTGTGAAACAAATACAAACTCTGGTAAAACACAACAAAGAGATGAGCACATAGTTCCACATTCATATTAATCTGATGTGCAAACAGAACCAATACATTCAGACACACTCAGGTTGAAAGTAACACACACACACACACACACACACACACACACACACACATGCACACTTAACTGTGGGCATAACTGATGTGTAAATTATTAGACATAAGATGGTCAGAGTGTTTAAGTGTCAGAGGTCAGCGATAGAGACAGAGTGTGTGTGTGTGTGTGTGTGTGTGTGTGTGTGTGTGTGAGTGAGTGTGTGCGTGTGTGTGTGTGTGAGACGGAGAAATCTTCTTTTTTTTAACAAGCATTAAGAGAAAAGCCACGACCGATGAGTCATTACCTGATCTAAACTCTTAAGCGGAAAACAACATAATCACGACAGGATGGAGACAGATACACAGACACAGTCTGTCAAATGGTTTGTGAAGGTGACAGCGAGGGATTTTTAGAGGTCATTCACGTCCTAGAATCTAGTTTAAAAAACCTTCACATAAATGATATGGACATATTTCAAAGAGGATTTAATTGTTTATGCATCTTTACTTGTTGATTTGAAACAAGTATGATGTAGTGTGTCACGGCTTATAATGAAACCATAAGGGACTCCTGCCGATGTCAGCTTTAGAGTAGATGGCACTGTACATACACCCTGTGTAAAGAGAGGTCTGCAGCCCTCGAGTAAAGCCGTTACTACAGTTACAATGGCCAGGGGGGAATTAGTCTTATTAAGAAAAACAAAGAAGGACAGAACAATGGAGGATGAGAGACACAAAGAGTAAGTGTGAGGCCCAAAAGAAAAAAGAAGAGAAGAGTAAATGAGAAATAAATGGACTGCGGGTGGGTGTCTGTCCCAGGCGATTGTAACTCCCATTAGGGGAGTCCCTACAGGGATCAAACTTCCGATCCCTGAGGGCTTAATTAAAGAAAATGATCACCAACCTTACTCTGTCCGGCTGTAGAGCTCTCTTTGGTGTAACAGCCCAAAATATGCACTTGCCATTTTAAAATGTTTTATCTGAAGTGCTCGTTCAGATATGAATCTACAAAACCCTTTAATTCAATTACATTCTGTTATGAAAGAGTAAAATAACTTGACTACGGGTCGAGAGCCATGCTAACAGCTGTGAGGTTGTGTTTACATTGGCATGCTAACATGATCTGAAAATACTAGCATGCTGCTGTTTAACTGGTATAATGTTTGCCATCTTAGTTTAGCATATTACCATTTGCTTATTAAGGCTTATTAATTAAACAACCTGAAAAGGCACCATTTCAGAAAGACAGAAATTAAGTGACGGCAATTGACGGCCATGATTTTAAGGTCAGATACTGGAACCATAATATGGACAGAAATAAAACAAAATGTCCCATCAGACTACTTACTTTACTTGAGTATTTCCATTTCTGGATTTTTATACTTCTACTCAATTTATCTGACAACTAAAGCTGCATGTGATCAACTACACTGTTATAGATTAATTTATCCAGAAGTGTACACTCAGTGGCCACGAGGTACACCTCTACAATCCTATACAGCTGTTATGCTATGAAGTTTATTTTTATTATGCCTTTATTATTTATAATAATATAAATTCTCTGAATATATTGGAGTCCAGAACAACAACACCACTAAATGTGGCCTTGATGCTAAAACCTACAGTATGATTGAATTAACACCTCCATACGACAGCATACAAAAAAATAGTCTTGCAAAGTCAGACCGATCTCCATGAACTGTATCAGCACAACAACAAAAAAAGAGGTCTGGCTGCACACACTGCTATAGGGGAAATAACCCTCTGGCTTGTTTTTATTTCTTTAAACCAATCACAATCGTCTTGAGCACAAGATGCAGCGACGGTGACCTTGCAAAACAGATATCTATAGCAGAAGGGAAGGATAATGCGGCGTAAAATAGCGACCAATAGCAGGCTCCCAGTCTTACTAGACTGCCAAAGACCAGACTAACAAACACTGACATGGCTTTATACACCAAATGCATTAAGTCATTCTAATTAAGTGAATCTTGACCAGGTACAAAATGAGAACGTAGCCTCCACATACATACATACATACATACATACATACATACATACATACATACATACATACATACATACATATACATACATATTTCATATACTACTTCTAAATGAGTTCTTTTGAGTGTAATTTACTTGAATATACTTTACTTGAATATCATTTTTAATGCAGGACTTTGTAGTATACAAACTTGTAATTAAGCAAAGTTTCCAGCACTGTGGTTAAGAAACCAGAACATGAAGGAGGAAGATTAAAAAAACAAGTTTATTGAGAGTTCAAATGTCCGTAAGGTCATCTGATACTGATGTGCATAAACTAATGAATTGCCGGTCTATTAAAGACAATAGGTCAAACTTTTCACAGATATTCTGTTATTATGACTGAGTGTTAAGGTATTACAGGGAAACAATAATGCATTAGGATTACTGCTGACGCTTGGCTTGTTACAGAATTAAAGGCTTGTTTCTTACTCTCCAGCAAGAACTCTCCATACTGGAAGTACAAAAACACATACAGTATATACAGTATATATAGTATGATGAGATTTTCAAAATAGACTGTGCCAAAGCCATGTGTGTTGCCTCAGCAGAAGAAGAAAACAGATACTGCAATGGATTATATCTACAGAAGGCAACCATGCGCAAATAATGATCGTATATTTGATATCCGTGTGCAGACAGATTGGAGAGGACCTGTAGGTCAGAAAAGACCAGGGAGAATAAAGAATGTCTTGTGTCCACGGGCAAACTGAAACAGGAGTAGGTGGAAGAAGGACAACCAAATGAAAAGGCAAAAGAAGAGAACTGGAGAGAGCAGAAGACATTTAGTGCAGAATGAAGACTGACAGGCAGCTTAGTACATGTGTGCTTAATTCTATTATACACTAATTCAGTGAAGTCAACAGATGAAGCAAGGAGACGGAGATAGAGGCGAGTGAAAGGGAGTTCAGAGAGATAAAGCAGAGACGAAGGGAGACAAAGAGGCCGATATGTAGGTACACAAACAATATGCGTGCGTATGGTTTGGTGAGTCTTTTCTGCATGGCAGGTCCGAGTCCAAACTGCGCCCACTGCCCACTCAGAACACCCATGACCTCTGACCTTTGCACATCCAACCCACACTACCTACTACTCATCCTCTTCCTTATTCCCTGTCTCACCAACTCTTCTTCACCACTCCCCGCCACAGTCTTCCATCCCTCGCTCTCGCTCTGGGTGCTGATACATGATTGCAGAGGACAATTACGAACACACCAAAAAGAAATGGAAGAGTGCCTAACGTGTGATTCAGAGCCGGGCTTCCCTGTGTGTCAGTGTAGTGAGAAAAGCAAACCTGGGAGTCTCCAGTATATGCATGCATGCATATGCGCGCGTTGGTGTGTGTGTGTGTATGTGTGTGTGTGTGCATGACAGAGAAGCAGTCTGACAGCTTGTCAAACTATCACAGTAACCAAAAACCACCTACACACTAACACACACCCACACATTGTGCATTGTGTGTGGAGTCACGTGCTGACAAATGATATGATGTGGACGGTCACAGCTGTGATTATACTGTGAAACCTAACGTTATTATTGATGAACATGGCAGTGGCAAGGATTATGGCGATAATGGGGCTGATGATAATCAGGTTGCTAATGATAATGATGATTGCCAGACTGTTCTCTCTGTCTCTCTCTGGTTGGATATATCTTCCTCTTTTCTTTTTTTTTACT
This sequence comes from Taurulus bubalis, assembly GCF_910589615.1. Lineage (NCBI taxonomy): Eukaryota > Metazoa > Chordata > Actinopteri > Perciformes > Cottidae > Taurulus > Taurulus bubalis. The sequence continues at coordinate 17,960,135 of NC_136598.1, read as the reverse complement.
GCTATTAATGCTCAACATTCAACATTCATCAGCATGCTTTTATTTAACCTATAAATAGAAGAGCAGTATCTGTGGCATTGCTGCATGCCCCTACCCTTACTCTCACTCACACACACACACACACACACACACACACACACACACACACACACACATCTATAAGCACGATCTATACACACCATCAATCTTATTAGCACACAACTACAATTACATCATCATTTATGAGGAGGAATAAATACACTTGTGCACTCTCAGAGTATGGTTGAAAACTCGTACTGTGTGTGAGACTGAAAGAACCCAAGAGTTAAAGAATAACGTAGCCAAGCAAAATAACACTCCTGTAACTGTCATATTTACATAAAGATAAAGTGGCAGGTATAGATAGAAGCCACATTTAAACTCCTAATGTGTGTCTGTGTGCCCTTTCTACTTTTTCTGTTTGCAGAGCTGTCCCGAGGAAACACACCTGTCCTTAACACACACGTATTACCCAGCTGATGCAGGCATGATACACCTCTCCTTCGGCACACATGGGACATATCCCATCACGCGCACACACACACACATGCGTGGAGAGACTCCGCTTAACATGGGCAGATACAGTAAATAGATAGGGTCTGGGGGAAATCCCTCTGCTACTGTGGCCCCTGCACACCCATGTGAACACAGACACACACCCAGTCATGCACACACTCTACTTTATTTAACAAAGTAAACACCTGGTGGCTCCCTCACGCTCTTCGGACCCGGATATATCAGCAGGAAGACACACACATACACACACACACACACACTTGTTTACACAGAGGGCAACGTATCCCAGTGTAAAATTACAGTAATCAGAATGTCAGATCAGAAAGTACTTTAAAAGATCAGAAAAGTGGAGGCAACCTCACAAGAACTGTCAGCTGTGAAGCGAAATCTGTCTTAAAGTGACAACACTTTTGAGCCAGTTAAACTGGCATGGCCAGTCAGGTCTGACGCTAAGAGGAAACTGTAGTGTAGTGGATACTGGCAACGTGAATTGCATGTATAACAGAGATATAATGTTTAACTCCAGGGCGCTGTCGACCCCAGCTGGTAATAGATTTGGAATATTGCAGATCACTGCAGTCACACTGTCCACGTTGTTTGGATGAAAATCTTTCACCTGTTATTCAAGTATTTATATATGTTTATATATTGATATATGTATGTATGGACTCTAAGTAGGTTTGTATACATTTATACAGTATACATCCCCTTCATTTTCTTTAAATAACTGATGCTCTTAATGACAAAAGAGCTGAAAATTGCATTGCACTGCTTTTTTATCTTAACGTATGTGCAAACCTTTTTAAATCATCAATTCCTATTCATGTATGTTTATGCCACAAATGTGCTGAATTAGTTTTGTTCCTCTTGGTCTCTGTCCAGGAACACTAATAAATAATTAATAATGACAGGATCAAATAGACTGTGTTAGATGGTACACAGCAGTTTTTCCATGTCTTAAAGTGACGCAGCCATTCCTGCCTCCACATCGACTCCCAACACAAACATTCACATTTGACAAACTGCCATGACTGCGGTTTGACTAGATAACCAAGTACCTTCACATTATTACCTTAAATAAACAAGGGAGGAACTACTTTCCATACTGCAACTTGTGTTACTGTATGTCAAACTGTACTTGAGTGCCGTTGGTTCATCATTCAGTTACTAAAATAACAACAAATAATGACAAACGACCAACACCAAGTTATAAGAGCCCAAAATAATGTAAATGTAAACCTTTCACATTTCGTCATTAAATCCAAAGATGTTTTGAATAATTTGAAACCTAGAGAAGCAGCATATCCTTAAAATCGCAGAAGCTGTAACCACTAAATAACCTTCAATTCGTAACTGAATTTATTGATTTATCTTCTGTCTATTGACTAACAGCTTATTGACTATTCTTTCCAGCCATTGTCAGTTGTATTGTTTACTGCACCATTTCAGCTTTTGTTCACTTCCCTGTGCTGTGTTAAATGAATGTCACATTGTAAGCAAAACCAACTCCAAGTCAACAAAGTAAGCTGAAATATTATACTCAACACCTAATATGCTTTTGGGTAGAGACTTGAAAATAGTTTCACTGGCAGAGGATAATGGCGTCTATCCCCAGAGAAGAAAACCTGACTCCTGAGGCTCTCACTTCTCTAAAGTACCGGGGCTTTCGTATAGTGTGCATCAGGCATATGCTCACAACCCAGCCACTATACACAAGTATAAATAGATGAGCGGATCTAACACAAGATGTGTCCACTAAACAGTGATATATAAAAAAAAAGTTACACGCTGCAGGCTTTTACAGTGGCACTGTTACCATCATATTACTATAAAATTGTTTGTGTGATTATAAAAATATGCCACGTCATCTGACTACATTTCGAAATGCAATAAGCTGTTCGTGTGTTGTAGAAGCCTCTGCAACTACCATGCAGCAAAAAAAAAAAAGAGCAGTTAAAGCTTGTCAGCAGTTTTCATCACATGGGCATTTAGAAAAAGGCGCTCACGGTCCGTTCCTTTCCTCCCAAATATAAATCAAATGCATACTTTGTTTGAACATATGCTGAAACAGTCTCACCTTAATCTTGTGGCTGGACTTCCCCTCCTCCAGACCTTGGGTCCACACCGTGATGCCCCCCTTGTTGTGGTTCACGCTCCAGCCTTCCTCGCACAGACACTCCGCCTTGAAGCTGGCAAACGCCCGGTCGTCCGGGATGGTCACAGTCTGTCCAGACATTGTTACCGGTAGGGGGAGGGGGTGTGGGGAGGAGAAGAGAAGGGGGTCTTGGAGACTCCTGTTGGGCCCGGAGGAGACACGTCGAGCCGGGGAAATGAAGGGACGCAGAGAGCCAGCCGCTCGTGTACTCCTCTTCTGAGGGAATGATTTATCTAATTCAAGTCCTCCACGCAAGAAGCTTTTTTGTGGGCTGCACCGCGTCTTGTGATGACCAGTGTGTGTGTGTGTGTGTGTGTGTGTGTGTGTGTGTGTGTGTGTGTGTGTGTGTGTGTGTGTGTGTGTGTGTGTGTGTGTGTGTGTGTGTGTGTGTGTGTGTGTGTGTGTGTGTGTGTGTGTGCGCGCGCGCGTCCAGGGGAGGTGCAACAACCGCAATCCACCCTGTGCAAACTAATGAAACAGAGGTGAATACGCGCAGGTGAGAGGACGCGAAGGAATAATACAAAGTAATGTAAAAATGGAAGGAACAAATGTGCCTTTTAGTTGATCGCGGTGGTTGAATAAGTTTCAGATCGGTTAGGCAGTCCTTTAGAAACAGCCGCTCTTCAGACGAACCATATGTTTCTGTTTCCGCACGTCTCTCCGTTTCTCTATCTCTCCACGTCTCCTTCTTTACCTGTCTGCTCGTCTGTGTTTTATTTCTCTTTCCCTCTCTCTCTCTTTCCCTCAATTGAAGTCTTGCGTGAGCTTGTAATCATTCGCGGAGGTTCTCCATCGCTGCGTCGCTCCTGTGGCAGGTGGTGGGGGAGATGCGGTGAGAAATAGGAGGAAGGGGAGGAGGAGGAGGATGAGGAGGAGGAAGAGGGGAGAGGAGGAGAAATCAGGCTGTACAGGCAAGCGACGCAGTTACAGCTACAATGGAAACGCCTCCCTGTGTTGCCTTCAGGTGCTCCTCGTAAAGCTCTCAGCTATGCCTTGTCCAATATATGTTGGTCTGTAAACTTTATTTGTAAAGTTATAGCTGAATGAAAACTTGCAATAGAGAGTAATATTAATGCCTATATTGATTTAACGTGCTTAATTTGATCCTATTTAAAAAGACACAAGGGCTGAAATATACTTAAAACAGCTGTGCAATTACAACAAAGACATTCAATGCCACATCTGTATGGGCCAGAGCTTATAAATGGTTATTGCTGGCTTGACTATGACCACAGACTGCATAGGCTATAACCTCTGCAGCTGGTCAAATCTGTTTGATATGGTTTGTGTTTGTTTCACTTAACAGTTAAATGTGCTTCACATTGTTGTTGGTCCTGTCTATTGTGAATCACTACACCTAAAGGTCGCCTCCTCAACAGAGTTTTAAACAATATGATTAGCTTGACCTCTTTAGCCAATTAAAGTTAATCAGAAACAGAAGGCAACATTCCGGTAGCGTCATGCTATTATTGCCTGTGTACACACCAAGTAGCCTACAGCTCTGTAGTTATATTGTGTTAGCATGAAATTATGCTAAACCACAGAATGTTAATACAACTGAATAAATACACTAAGCCAACTGGCTAACCATTACAGCAGTGGCTTAATGTTGTCGAGCACATTTTGGGGAGCTACGCTAGCCTATGAGCTTATTTTGTAACACAATACATTGGTTGTACTAACAGCAATGTAACAGTGGTGTAAGAAATTCTTCAAATTAGAGTTATAAAACAGTTAGTTACTTTCTGTAAAGGTTCTGGAAGATCTTACCAATGTCAGACAACTTTTGAAAGCAGATCTGTAATGAAAGTTTAGCAACACCAAGAATAGCAGCAGAGAGAATGGGCCTGTGGTTTCTTTCATGTTGTAAGAGTTGTGTGGTCTGAAATGTCCAAGTTGCCATGTAGGGACAACACTGACTGGTCACCTCACACACTTATTCAAGTGTGATTGTAAAATAATAAACGGCCTGTACCTTTCTACAGTTTAAACATGCAATAAACTCCTGTATCGTTCCCCTGTGTGTTTTTCGTTTTCATATTGACGACAGAAACTGAACGCAACCCGCGCTATCACACCGCACACGCGCACTTTTTTTGTGTGCGAACTAGTTAGTTCAGGGAGCAGCGGGGGCGCGCATGGCTCCTGTTGGCTGACGTGTAGCTTATTGGGAAGTGTTCACTTTTCGACCATGTTTCCTTATGAACTGTTCATTCCTGCATCCATTATAAACTTGCATATTGAGAACGACACACATTTAAGTTTGTTATAATGTAATATGTTTGTAAGTGTCACTTCTTCCTTCACTCTGGTTGCCTGGATGTCCATCTTTTTTTTCACTCAGTCATTTTCTGTCCCATCGCTCACCCTCCTTTCATCTTGGAGTGTGTGAGCCCTTTGTTGGCCTCCTTCACTCAATTTGATCTGTGAGTGTTCTCATGACATCTTGAGGCCCAAATAAGCTATAAGTAGAATCACACGTTTGTGTAAAGATAGAAAAAACAAACATTGGCCATGCAAGTTGTTTATGAGAAAAGTGTGATGTTGTTGTGGGAGCCTACTGTACACTCATCAACCTCTTTCAGAGTGTGATCCCTTTTTGCAAGCATGGACTTTTCTCTCTTTCTTTGCAGAGGTGCAATACGTATTTGTTGTGTGACTGAAACTGTCTTTTGAATAAACATTATGAATAAAACCCTGTAATAGCAACACATTTTCCATTGCTGACCGTGACCTCTAACCTCCTGGGACAGGCGAGTGAGAGGGGACGTTTCTCATGAATAAGGCATTCTATGTATGTATCCAAACATAAAACATCCAAACTAGCTCATGTCTAAAAGAGTAGTTCCCAAACTGAGGGGCATTGCTGGGGGAGGGCGGAGGGGGAGAACACGTGACCAGCAGACAACCCACATTGGTATTTAAATGTAGAGAGTGCTGCCAGTGGATTTATGACAGCAGAGCATGATGTCCTCTGTGATTCATATCTGGTGAGCCACAGTAAGCTTTTTGCCAGCACTCAACATACCCATCTAATAAATTACAGGCTGTACCCTTGTGTAATGTCAGATTGGTTTGACTTCTATTGCAGTCACACCAAAACAGCAAAACATTGTTCCTATAATACATTGCATTGTTAGTGGTGGCCTCATCAAACGCAAGTAGCTCGATGAAAAAACACCACCAAGTAGTACCATCAGAGTTCTGAACAATCCATGCTCGCCATTCCTGCTGCTAAATTAACTGGTATTGCTTTCATTTACTGATATATCATTGCTTTAAAAGGTTGAATGATGCCTTTCTTCACTAATGTCTGCCGAAGCATCACACTTCAAGAGGAACATTTTTAAAAACACAAGGAACATGTTATTAAAATGCAGTTTCATTGTGATTCTAAGGCCAAGTAATTATGCAAACCATGCTGCTTTTGTGGTCAGGTATGCGTTTCCTGATACTGATACAAGTTTATCAGGTTTTTCCACAACAACTTACCTTTGTATCATCTTTTCTATCTTTACAGTCACAATAATGCAGATCACATATAAACAAAACCCCACATCCCAGGCTAAGTGTGTTCACGTTGGTGGAGAAGGTGCATCTTCGGAATAGTGAGAAAGACAGTCCTACTTAAGTGAGATAAAAGGACTGAGTCCCAGAGATAAGACAAGAAGAGTGAATTAAAGAGTGATTTGATAGTTTTGTCTTGAAATGATTCACATTATTTTTAATGAGAATTTGTCTTAACGTAACATGTGTTCCAAACTAGTAAACTAGCATGTGGTATGATGACAGTAGAGTGTTGCAATGTCTCCCTTTCTCTCAGTCTGCAGTTGGTTTGTCAGTTTCCTGATTGAAGGGAGAATAACCAGTTTATCCGGCCATTCTTAATAATATGTTCCAAACTGAGGACGTTTTAGAAATATGATGACGTGTGCCTGCAACGACACGTGTTCTTTGGCCTACAGACGTTACTGTGCTTTGACGCCCTCTGGCGGCTGTGGTGGTGAACTATCAAAGTACATGTACAGTGACAAAACAACTGCTTGTGTCATCAAATGTATGTCAATGTGTGTACGAGCTGCTATTCTCAGGTCCTTTAGTGTAGATATCTATACGAAAGGACCAGAAATCCCAAACAGCTCTGTTCTGTCTGATGCAGTGAATACAGCCGCTGTGATGTGAAACTAAAGGCCAAACAGCGTGAAAATCTACAGCAGTGCTGCATTGTACTGATGAACCAAATGCAGGACAGCGATCCTGTAAATCAAAATAGTTAAAACAAGTAATAATAATAACAACTTTATTTATATGGCACCTTAAAAAAACAGAGTTTACAAAGTGCTCTACAGAGAATCAAAGCATAGTCATACATAACGTTAATACAGGTAAACGTTTAAGAAAACAGGAGGCACAAAAGACCACACCATAAAGGCAATGAATACAAAACCAAACAAATAACCAAAAAGAGCAAATGGAATAGAAAACAAACAGATAAATAAATAAAACAAACAAACAAACAAACATTCAAAAATAGGGAAACAAAATAACTGCATAAAAGGACATAAAAGGACGACAACACTTAAAATCAACTATATAAAAAAGGGTTTTGATAAGGGATTTAAAAGAAGTTCCCTCTGCAGTTTAACTTGATTTAAGCGATGACGGAAGTATGCGACAGGTACACATCTCGCCGTAAGCGCCCGAAACAGAGGTTTCCAGTAAAACAACATTTCCCAGAATGCATTGCACTTCTAGTGACATCTAGCCACGCAACGAGCGGTTGTTTTCCTCTCCATGGTTGTAAGTAGCTGCCTGTGAATCGAAGCAATAGAGCCGCTGTTTACATCGTTACACCGGCCTGCAGCGGACCCGTTTCTCTGTGGACTAACTCCCAGACTGAGAAGATTCACGCCACGCTTATTTCGCGGTGAGTTCATCGCCATGTTATCATCTATTCCCACCAGGCTGATCGCGCGAAGGTCGCGCAGCCTGTCGCCGTGCAGCCGCGTTCTCCAGACCAGCGCGGGCGGTGCCGCGTACCGGGGCGTCCGCGAGACACCTGCGGAGAGCAACCGTAACCCCATCGTGTCCACCTCCCGAGTCTCCAGAAGGGGGATTTTAGCTGAAGAGACCGCTGCTGTCGGTGTGAGCTCCTCGGTGCAGTACCACCATCTCGCCCCTAGATGGCTGTCCAGCCTGGAGAACCGCCGCGGCTCGTGGGCGGCGCTGGCCAGCAGAGGGCGCAACAATAACCAATACTGGGAGGAGAGCGGTGGTGGTGGTGGTGGTGGGGGCCAGGGGACAGGTGGAGGAGCCAGCCGGGCAGGAGCGGCCTCTATCGGGGTGCTGTCTGCCGCAGCAGTGGCCTTCTGCCTGAAGAAAGATTCTGATAACAAAGGTAGGCTTCATCAACTGTCAATCAATGTGTGGGCTGACTTAGTATTATTGTTTTGTCTATTTGGGATTCATCACTTTGTATCGAAAATATTTTTAATTGATAACATTATTATTACTAACATCAATTGAGTTAAAAGAATATTTGGGGAATTGGATTTGGGGTTTGAATAACAGTACTGCCACATAATAAATGATGTGTACTATAGTTCTCTGTATGCTTGTTTAATGTTTTCTGTATCTGCTTTTGCAATAACAAGGCGATGCTCTTCTGGAGGCAGCGAGGACCAATAACTCTCAAGATGTGGCCAGGTAACACACACACACACACACACACACACACACACACACGCACAGCCTAACACCATAGCATGTAGAAGCGTCCTTGTAAAGCACACAATCGAGGAGGCTATCAAGAGTATTAAGGGGGTTGTAGATGTTAAATAGATTATGAATACAATCAATAAATAATGATAAATCATGTGACAACAATAGTGTTCATGCCAGAGAAGAACAAATAGTACCTTTTATTTGTCATGTTGGCAGTGGATGAGAAAAATACCTGGAAAGGGTTTTGAACTAACTTTGTAAATTGGGATGATTATTTGCCCATTATCACACTGTAGACGCATCACCATTAAGGCAGAAATAATTTCGACAATAAACAATCTCTCAGCCTGGACTACAATTTACTACATTTACTTGAATTAAGAGACAACGAGTAGTTCCTTCTATCCAAAGTGGTCTTTGCTGTATAGTGTCAACCTGTAATGGGCTCTGGTCAGTAGAAAAAAGAGAGCATGCATTTTTTTTTTTAAACACACACTATTTTGGTAAATTATCTTTAATCTTCTGCTCTTTAGTGTCATTCAGATCTCATAGCCGTGAATACATCACAGATCATCTGCTCTGTCCAGTTTGTAGAGCAGCTACGATCATCTGCAGTTGTGAAAACATAGTTGTCACCTGTAGTTGTAGTCCCACCAGTAACCACCAGGCGGAGGAAGAGGACCATCACTGTTTGCAGGAGACACTTGGCCACTCAGACCTTCATTCCAACAGTGTCCCTGTTTTCTTTCCTCTGATTTTAAGCTTTTTCTTCTTCTTTCCTTTATTTATTTCTTCTAACTGGCAGATTAAAACAACCCCTTGCTCTGAGTCGTATAGAATTCCCCTGCGTACTACGAGACGATCAACCAAAGCGAACCAAAAAGGTCTTAAAGTACTCCCTGGTCCCGTCTGTTCAGCTGATAATATTACATTACAAATCTTAAGAAAATCGACAGAAGGGAACACACTGTCGTCACAGGCCATGATCCTAAAATCTGGCGTGGAAGGTCTGCTCGTGATGCAGTAAGAGCCTACAATGGGCCATTACAGTCGTACCTTTGGTCGCATAAAGTACAGATCAACGAATTGTGCATCATATTGGTGGATGGTGGGACTTCCTGTCCGTCGTGTTGCTCACCTCTGGGCACTAACCATGTGACTGTGCGTTAAACCGCTGCTTGTGTGAGTGTACAGTGTGTCTTTGGACATAATATGAGCTCAGGCGTTCATGTGTGTCTCCATTTGCTGGCTTGGGTTACCTGTGCCCATGTGGCAGATGGTGTAGGTGAGAGTGCAGCGAGACAGTCAGCAGGTCACAGATGTGTTAAGTGCTTTGGTTTAGTTTGTAGAAGTGGTAGAGTGTCAGGGTGTGTCTGCTGAGAGGCAGTGGAGAGGATACGCGTCTCGTTTTCACACAGGCTTCATGAAGGCAGTGTCCTTATGTGAGAGCCAGACTTGATCATGAAAAAGCAGGTTCATGTAGGTTTATAATGGTACAACACAGTAAACACACATTAATAGATTTTTTTCTTCTTCTTCAGGTTGGTAAATCCATTTTTAAGGTCTAATTTCTATGCAAGATTCACAGATATTCTTGACGCTCTGTTGCATTTCTCTGCCACATTGGAAGGAAATACTGGCTGGACAATATCCAAGTTTAATTACAGGGCAGGTTTGTTAGATTCAAATGTCAAAATACACAGAAGAATGTACCCAAAAATGGCTGAAATGTCACTCAAAGCCTCGTGTCACCTCTGTTTCTAGAAATAGTAGTTTCATTTACTCGACTCGAACCCTCTCCATCCTCACGCAGCACAGATGCTCTACACGGCTTTTCCATCCAGTTCTGCCATTTGCGCGTGAAGTACAAAAGATCTGACCCCACACGATGTCCCTTGTTTAACTTTACCGTCTGGTGACATGATGGCGCTAAGAGCGGCTCAGTTCCCCGAACAGCTCGGATGTAGTGGAGAGCTTCTACTACATGCAGACCAGGCAGTGAAAACAGAGCCAGAGAGCATCAGAGCTGAGTGCAGACCAGACAGAGGCCACCGTGTTGACTGTAAACACACACACTGTCTGTCTGCTCAGCACACGAGATGACAGGCCGATCACTTACACACACACACACACACACACACACGTATGAGGACTGTGCCACTCCAGTACCTGATGTCATACCCTCGGGCAGAAAACTCGACACACACACCTGGCTTAAACACACAGACACATTAACTGGTCAAGGAGCAAGTGTGTGGCCTCAGATGAAGACAAAGATATCCCGGGCCGGTTTCATGCTGGAGTGTCTAACAAGGCAGGTCTTTGAGAGGCACAAGCAGCTGGACTGCCATCTCTATTCAAGCGTCATTATATATAAGATACTGTGCTGACAATACACTCCAACAGACATGTTGACACCTCTACGATATAGACACTTGTTTTAGACGCACTCTACAACATGTTATCGTTGATGTTAATTTATAGCCACTTTTTTGTTTTGTTTCTCCCCATAAGGCTGGTCGAAGAGGGCGTCGACCCGAACCACCGCCACCGCCTAGGTTGGACCGCTCTGATGGTGGCTGCCATGAACCGACAGCACAGGTCTGTGTCTGTGTCTGTGTGTGTGTGTGTGTGTGTGTGTGTGTGTGTGTGTGTGTGTGTGTGTCACAGATCATGTGTTTTCTCCCCGCTGAGCATACGTAGCGGTAATGTGGAGTTCTGGTGTCGTGCAGCTGCCTGCGTGAGTTAGTGTGTGAGCATCTGGGGTCCGTGTCCCCGCTCTGGTTGTTACAGTAGGTCTTCAGAAGTGCAACGTGCGACTTTCAGACTGACAGACGGTCTTTCCCCGTTCCCCCCATCTCTCTGTCCAACAAATTAAATTAGCCTCCTGGCCCCCAGAGCACACACAGCACAGAGAGGGGCCGAGGTTAAGGCCGGGCCAAATCCAATTTACAGGGCTTTTTCTTTTTCTTTTCAGGGCTGTGTGGTCACTTCTTTTTTGTTTAAGGGCCTCATGTGCCCGTGAGAAGCATTATGTGAAGTTTCATTATGAAAATAGCCTAAAATGAGCTTACGTTAAATCTCAGGGTTACAGTTGCTGCCTCCTCAAGTTGGTAAAATAGTTTGAATTAATATTGCAGCTTACATGGAAACATCTGCTCCATCTGGCTGAGTAATGTAGTGACTAAGTTGTATTTCATTTCACAGTTTAGATTTTCTGCATTTTATATTAATGTGTATCTAATACTTAAATATTTCTATGAAGTTATTGAGGCGCTTAATCGATTAGTTGTCATTAATCAAGAAAAAAGGCCAAACATTCACTGGCTCCTCAAAAGTGAGAATCTGCTGCTTCAACATGGTTGTGAATAGTATCTATTAAAATCAATCAATTGTTAAAATATTTGAATATGAATTGATAATGAAAATAATTGTTTGTTTCACTCCTTTCTACTCACTGTCTGGTCTGTTACTTCTTTTCAGAGACAAATATGATCATACGCTTTGATTATTTGATGTTTAAGCGACAGTACGTGTTTATATTTACATGACGTGTGCTGAGTGATTGTTGGCATGTAAAATATTGATGTGTGTGTGTGTGTGTGTGTGTGTGTGTGTGTGTTATGAGTGCTATAACTCAGCGCGGCAGTGACACTCCTCTGTGTTTAATCCCGTCTTCCAACCCCCCAGTGAGCCGTCACTGCTGCAGGGAAGACAGAACATCGGTTCACACACATCCGTCACACACACACACACACACACACACACACACACACACACACACACACACACACAAGGGAGGATGCATGTGTGAACGCACGCACACAGACAAGGGGAGTTTATACCAAATATCTTACAGGCCAACTGCCTATTACTCAGTCGCACACAACTTTATTTGCAGCCGTTAAGTGAAAACACCGGGAACATTACTCACGGACAAGGTCTCGCCTGTAGCTAGAATGTCAGCATGGATCTTATTGTTAAATCACTTCACTCCCTCCCTCACATTGTATTTATATTTTCCTGGACCAGAAGTGATAACTGTGTTTCAAGAATACTTCGCCGCAGTGGAAGCTGCGGAGTCCACTGACTCAGGCCGCCTCTCTGGCGTTTCGAGGTCGAGGTGCGGCTGTGTGAGGGAATCAGAGGTGGAGTAGAGGGGTGTGTGTGTGTAAGAATGAAAGGGTGAGACATCGGGGGCGGGTGGGCGTGTGTTTGCTTAGCTTTGATGTGGGGCTAAATCAGGGAGGCGCAGGGCCTGGCCCACTATTTGCACTCTTTAACACACAATACCCATCTCCATCTCTCTTTCTCTCCCTCTATCCCTCCCTCGCCGCATTCACGTGCACAATGAGCGCTCAGCCGAGTGTAACGCCTGTTGACCGTTCCGACCTGTCGGCCGAGTGACTCCACGGCAGGGAGGAGTGGGGGAGTGGAAACGAGGGAAAGCGCAGGGATGATGGAGCGAGGGGATGAGTGGCTCGTTGGGAAAGAAGAGAATAGTTTTGATGTGGAGTGGGATTATGGGTTTGGCGCTGGGATTAGCTGGATTGAATAGTGGTGGAAATCAGAGAGAGCTCCGAGTGAAATATTCTCATCATTTGGTCACGATACAAAATGATTGTGATGGTAAGCAGCCGGGCTCAGTGACAGAATCAGTTAATCATTGTGTCTCACGTGTAGCCTTCTCGGTACACCAAAACAATATTCTCTCAGGTGGGCACTGGTATTATTAATAAAGAAATACTTGAAGGGTATTCTAACCGATGCCACATTAAAACCACATTAATGCATTGAAACCACATTAATGCGTTTTCATGCAATGAGTTTCAACAAGTACACTAAATGATAGCTATCAGCCTTTTATTTTATAGGTTAAATAGCTAAATAGCATAGCAACAATGGAATAATTAATATATTCAATTAAATATGAATATATTAATAATATTAAATAAGTATAAGAATAAGTAATGGCTGTAAAAAATTGGACTTGAACTTTAATTTAACAGAGAAATAGTGAAAGGGTTTAACTGAGCTGAATTTAATAATCAACAATCCTAAATGCTTCAACGGAGCATCGGCCTTTTCATAAAAAAAACAATTCTGTAATTGTTCTGTTGGCATCAAACTTTAAGCTGTAGACAAAGAAATGCACGTAATAATGTTGAGTTGTCTTCCTGATGACCATACACCATGACGGGCATCTTTGTGTTCAGTATATTATGACTTTCTTTCGTAGGAATGGGGGAAAACACACTGAGCAAGTAACCATTCAAGGCATGACACCTAAACATGGCAACGTCAAGTCAATTTGATTTATACAGTCCAATATCCCAAATATCCTCTGTCCCCAGGCCCTCGATTCTGATAAGGAAAGACCATAAAAACCTGAAACAGGGAAAAAAAATGAAAGACGCAGCATTGTGACCAATCAGGTTATTTGGCGGGACTCAAAAACGGTGCAGTAAACCTCTCGTCCTGGCACCTATCTGACCCCAGGTGTGCACCAGGTGAGATGAGGTCAAGTGAGGTCCAGCGTCTGGGCCAGGTGGTCAGAGACATGGATGGTCAGTTCGGCTCAGGTGTCTATTATAGCACAGGACAGACGGAAGTGTCCATTTCCTGTCTTCCCTCCGGGGCAGGATGGGAAACTAACACCGGCCCCCAGCAGCAACACCAGTCACCTGGTGGCCAGCCTCGGCACGAGCTGGAGGGTGAAGTCCACCCGCCTCAGCACCAGACCTGTGGTCATTATATCAAGCTTTCGATACAGGAGCTGGATGGTGGTTCAGTCGGGAGAACGTCTAACTGTTTCATCTGTCGGAAGTGTTCTCAGGCAAGATGCTGACTCTGTCTCGCTCAGCTCAAGGGGTTATGCTTTGTTTCTTAAAGGAAACTCTTATCACATTATAACATAAATGTAATTTGCAATAAAATAAAACAAAAACATCAATAAAGCGGGAAAATAAATGCTGCTGTGCCACTCAGACAGCCACAGAGCGTCAGGACGACAGACACGAGACGTCGTCGATAAGGCCGTGACGTCCGCAGCTAAACATTCGCCTCCTCGTTTTACTGACGCACTTTTAGTCTCAGTTTAGCCGTGAAAGTAAAATAATGTCGTAATTTACAGATGACGTCGTTTCAGTAGTTATAAGATTGTATTCGGAAGTCTGAATTCTTAACTTTGGCCCACTCCTCGACTATGTGAGTTTAACCTAATTAACCTCTGCATGCCTTCAGTTTGGCCTCAAATTAGTGCTGCAACTCTCCTCCTAAATGTCCCAAATAAAGTTAGCCACTCGATCATCAGTTGATTAGTAAAACTATCAACCGTTTACGAAAGCTCATTAGTTTTAGCGCTATCCTGTATAATTAAATCTCCCTCTTTCATCTTTTTTTCACGACACTTCCCTCCTTTCACCCACTCCTCCCCCTCCTCCTCCCCTCTGCAGTTTTCCCCTCTTTATCCCGTCGTGTTTACCTTTCTGATGCCATTAACCCTTTTCAGGCCGTCTCATTTCTTCACACAGTCCTGCCCAGCCTCGTGTGACCAGCCATAGCTCGAGTTTGTGTGTGTGTGTGTGTGATGTGTGTGTCTGCATGTGTCTCGGAGGATGCATCGATGTGTTTGTAGAAGTGCTTGCAAGGGTGAGAGGAGAGCCCTCTGTGGGTCACGGCCCCCCTGCCGCCCCCAGCCACAGTGATACAGTAACAAAGGGGGACCCCCTGATAGTCCTTTATACCCCCTCAGCAAGGTCAGACACAAAGACCTGACCGGGCTGTTCTCAGCCTCGCTCTCCCTCAGGAACACGCTGGTTCCGCAGTGGCGACGCAAACTACCAAAGTCTGCTCAAGTTTGAATTATGAGGGAAAATGTTGTCTCATTGCTATTCTGTTTTTTTTTGTTGGTCTGATATACTGGAGTCATTTATTTGGATGGTACTCTGTGCTGTGATTTCTGGGACTGTACTGGTCCCACAAACAGATTCCATTCAGAGCGGAAATGATTATTTGATAAATTAGTCACTGACTAGTTTGATCATTCATTGACAGTTTCTTTTAAGGACATAAAGCCAGACTTTTGCTGGTTCCAGTTTCCCAAATGTGAAGATGTGATGCTTTTTCTTTCATGTAATAGTATATTAAGTATCTTTGGGTTCACACTGTTGGGAGAATGAAACAAGCCATTTGAATACAACACCTCAGGCTCTGTGATATAAATATTTTAGAGTGAAGTTATTCTCTGAAGAAATTACAGATTCATCTTCATAAAAAAAAAAAAATCCAACGTTGGTTGCATTTATTAAAACATGCTTCAAATATTTTACTGCCTCTGTCTGTTTAATGTTTTTCAATCAATGTTTGTCCTGTTTAAATATCTTCAGATTGAAATTTAAAACCAGTACTTTACTGTTTGTTGCTGCGACTTTTCACATCTCACCTTTTAAATTGACCGTGTGCTCCTGAAAGGAAGCTGTAGCCTGTTAGGTGGTCAAGTGTGGTTAGCTAAAAAAAGTCCACCTCATCCTCCTATGAATAATCATTTTTGCTCCATTTAAACCCTCTCAGGCCTCCTGCCATAACCATTTAGCCAGAGATGATCCATCACTCCCTCCCAGGCTGCATTACATAGTCACAGGTTTAATGGCAGCCGGCAGCGTACTGGCAGGGTTCATGTTTCGGCCATCGCCCCCGTTCTCGCTCTCAGTGGGCAGAGACTAGCCGACTAGTTTTTTGTGTGTGTCCGTCTTCATGTCTACGTCTCAAAGTCAAAGCCATTGCTCACGTTCATGGTGGTAAATGTAAAGCGAGTGTGTTCTGTAGGCGGTGAGACGGTACCTGGAATGTCCGTTGGGTCACAGTGAGTGGTGTTGCCGAGGTACTGGCGTTTGTTCTATAAGGCGGTAACGCTCCAATGAAGGGTGGTGCGCTCCAAACACACAGACCCTCCCCCGACGGCGCCGGAAACAGGCCCGACCCTTGCCCCTTCCGTGTACACATATGTACATGTTACAAAGCAGACTACTGAGTAGTGAAGGAGGGAAGCGGCCATTGGAGTGTATCCACCGTAACGGGGCGGACTAGAAGTGGAAGTGAATCAGGTGGAATAGCCACGGCCAATTGAGTAATTACATATTTACATCTGCATTGAGCGTGTTTGTTTTCAAGCTGTGAAGATGGGAGAAACTTTGTTTCAGGGTTAAAGTTGTGTTTGATAACGTGAAGGAAGTCTTTAATTAATCCAGTCTGCGTCCTACTTCCTGTCACCCGACATACATATTTCGGTACTGTGAGACATGCTTGCATATGTTTTAAGGAAACAGTAGGATCCGAATTAGGATTGAGCATTTTGACAATACATACTGTGAGAAGATTATGCCGAGATATCTTTGGTTGTATTCAGCCATTGTGGGCACTGTTATAAAAAGGAACGCTGCTTTATGAAAATATCCGATTTACTAAATCTTTGCATAAATGTGATGAAGAACTTTTATTTGTTTATAATTCACCAAAAACCCGGAGACCCTTAAATACTTCATCTAAAAAAACCTGTTTTGAATTGACCTCCCAGAGCAATTGCTTTATGTTGATAATAACAATATGATGGAAGATTTTAATTCGTAGGCTTTAAATAAATAATTATTACTGCTGAACGGCTTGGTCTGTGCACACATGGACATTTATTTATTACAAGTTCTTGGCTGAATTATTGCATGTTGTTAAATGTGTGTCTGTTGTTGTTTTCCAGCGTGGTGAAGGTTCTGCTGGAAGCCGGTGCCGACCCAAACACCGGCGATCACTTCAACAACGTTTACGACACCTCACGAGAGCAAGGCATCCACTCACTGGAAGGTAAAAGAGGAAAAAAACCTGTGTGTGTGTGGTTGCTATATTACACATATGTGTGTGTGTGTTGAACCAGATATTATGAGACATTATGATTTGCATAACGATTTGCATATATGTACATGTTTCATTTCTTCCGTGTTATTTGTTTTCTATGTTCTGTGACAAGTAGTGTGTGTTTTATTTGTTTTTCTTCAGACAAGATATACACACGCATGCACGCACACACACACACACACACACACACACACACACACACACACACACACACACACACACACACACACACACACTATAGCCCCCCAGTCTGTGTTGGGTTTCTGCAGACATATTTATATGGGATATGTATATTGCAGACATTTATATGGCTGTCAGGTTTGGGTCCACGTGGGGCCGGTGTAGCGTGGGGAAGCGTTTCCCAGACGCACGCTGATGGATGGGCTAGGGGGGCCTGTGCGACGCTTTATTGGGTTAGCTATGATTATCCCGCCCTGTCTCTCTCTTTCTCTTTCTCTCTCTCACACACACACACACACACACACAGAAACACTGCAGAGAGATGGTCGGAGAGGTGGAGAAAAAGTGCAGGATGGATGGAGGAAGGGTAAGACTGATGAAGGAAGGAAAAATGAAGGGAGGAAGGCAGTGAAAGAAAGCGAGGGGAAGGAAAGAAGGTAGAGAGCCACGATGGATGGAGTGAGGGGGAGGTTAAAGATGGAGGAGAAGGAAGAAGATGTGGATGTTGGGAGGGAGGGAAGGAGGGAGGAAGGGATTGGAGGAAATGGGTGGTATGATGAGGGAGGGAGAGGCGAGGAAGTCAGGAAATGGATGAGACAAAGTTATTGGGATAGAGGGAGTGGGGAGGGAGGAAGAGGATGCAAGTGATGAAAAGAATTGATGGATACTGAGGAGGAGAGGAAGGAGGCGGAAAAAATAAAAATGGATGATAGAGGAGTGGCACGAGATGAGTGCTCTTATGAAAAAGAGAAGTAAGGAGAGAATGATAGACTATCTCTATTATTAGTAAGGAGCACAGCAAAGGAGACCCTAAAACACAACTCACATTATTCCTATCACGTCGGACAGTTGAGCTTAAATCTGTGAAAATGAACAACTCTTCCAACGCTGGAAACAGGAAAGACAATCTTGTAGTCTGCAGTGTTATCATTGTCACAATATTCCGGGCTCTACTGTAAATAGATTAAAGAAAGTTATTCCGGATTTAAAGACTCAAAACTATCTCAGTCAGTTGTTGATTCATCATACTCATCTCTTCAGCTCCCCAAAGTTTACCGGTTGCGTATCTGATTTGATTCGTGCCTATCCCATTTCCATCTTTGAGGGCTTTGTCTCTTTTGTCTAATTTTCTCGTTAAAAAGAACATGCTCGAATCTGAAATTCACTAACCCAGCAGGCTTTTTTCTTCTTCTTCTTCTGTAAACCAATGCTTGTTCTTGTCTCTCCGTGTATCTGTCTGTCGCTCCCCACAGTTCTTGTGTCCAGAGAGGATGAATTCAGCAGCAGGCTCAGCAGCAGGGCTGGCTTCCGTGGTTGCACAGCACTCCACTACGCCACACTGGCTGATGACCCACGCACTGTCCGCATGCTGCTGGAGGCCGGTACGTTGCACCCCAACCACCCAGAACCCCACTTTAGAGTCCACAAGGGACCTCTGAGGGTCTAGATAGCTACACGTGGTCCGCAGTTGTTACATCATGATGGTATGAGTTGAATCTCTTAACGTGGACCTCTTTAGGATCTGTGTTCTTTTCCTATAGCTCATGTTTCTGATTTAATTGTGTCGTATCGAAGGTGCTCCATCCTCGGACTAAAGGATTTGGAGGATGGAGTATCTTTGCATCCACCGCTTAGATAAACCAAGTCCCTCATGAAAGAAAACTGCTCTCACCTGAACTCAGTCTCAACTAAAACCAACTGACTCAATTATATTGTTCACCGGAAAGGAAACGTCCCAGTGATATAACTCATTATCTGTATCTGTTCTTAGACTGGATAGTACTCAATCTATGTATTAATTGATTAAGTTGCTTACCTTGTTTAGGTTATGTTTTCAAGTTTCACTGATATTTGGTGAAAAGTTTGGTCTTTTTTTTCTTTTCTTCTTTTTTTTTTTTTTTTTCAAACCCCATTACATTTTCACTTTTTAAGATTGAAGTAAAATTCAGGCCTCTGACCAGTTCCTGCTGAATTTTGTAGCATTTTGAATTTCTGGTTAAAAAAAACATTTTGCCACTCCTTTGACCGAATGGTCACTTTACTTTCATGGTCTGATATTCTGCTTTTATAGGATAAGACTGCTTCTATATTGTTAAAAAATGCCCCAAAATGACTAATTCTAGGGTGTGATTTATTTATTTGAGAAAACAAATGACAAGATTACCCATAAGGACACATGCCAGGCTCCTTACCTTAATGTCTGCTATCCAAACTAAATGGTTCTCATTCTGCCTTCAGCTTTAAAAAGCTTTCCATGTATCATCATCTTATCGCTTCCACCCCCCGAGTAATATAAACGGTATTACAAAGCTCATTTGAAATTGATCACTTGTTCATACCCCCTCTCCATTCACCCCCATTACACTCGCACCTGTCGTTGACTCAGCTCCACACGCACACACACACACACACACACACACACACACACACTCATGGACCCTCAGGGCAGAATACCCCCCTCAGTATCCAGGCGAGCGGCTCTTAAACAAGCTAGTCCTAGTTGAACTGTGACCTCCACACAGAACGTGCCCATGGGGTAGCTCCACAGTCACAGGATGTGTGTCTTTGTGAGTGTGTGTATATGTACGTACATGTCTTTGTGAGTGTGTGTATATGTACGTACATGTCTTTGTGAGTGCATGTGTGAGCTTTTCTCCATTTCATGAACAAAAAATATTCATATATTCATGTATGCTTTTATCCTTTTGATACGTTTAAGTTCGCACACACACATTTGTAGTTGTTGCGTTTTTAATCTAAAAAACATTTCCCCATTTTTTTTTTTGGGGGGGGGGAGATCAAGCACCCTAACCTCCATCACCACACACACACACACACACACACACACACACACACACACACACACACACACACACACACAAGCTAGTATTAATGTCTTGTTTATGTTTATGATGGATGGTGCATCCAAAGCTCTGTCTGCCTGTCTCTCCCGTCTCACCCCTGCGTCAGTAAGCACTCTGTAGGCTTAAACAAATCACTTCGTCTAACTCAATCAAATGTTCTGCAGACGCATTTTTGAATTAAAAAGGTAAGAAATTTCACAAAGCAGGGACATTTGTTTTAAGTCAATCAGATTAAAGATGGGGTGGGTTTTTGCTCGCCCGACTGGGCCGTTGCTGGTTTGGCGCCACCATCACAGCCAATAACAGTCACAACGTCACACACTCTCAATCACCAACACATTGCTGTCCATGTGCATGTGTGGGTCTGTGTGAATGGGAGAATAATTAAAGACTTTTACACGCATTTTTAATGCATTTGATTATTCTTGACAAAGCTTGTGTCACTTCTACCGTCTTTTTTTTCTTTAATGCAATTCCTCCTTGTCGCTTCCAATCAATCTTTTTTTACATCATCACAAAAAACCTTATAAACTGCCACAGCTTCAGGACATCTGTGTGGATTTGGGTTTGTTTTTGTGTGTGTGTTTGTCCTCTGAGGGAGGGTCATCTTCCCTTCATGTATGTGTCCAGTGTGTGTGGATCTGTATGGAGTTGCGTGTATCCCATACTTTGTTATTTCCCTTGTGTTTGTGTGCGTCCATGTTAGTCTACCAGCCGCGGGTTTGCTCTTTTGGCCTTAGCCGGCCCGAGACTCGCATCTCCATCCATCACAGTCTCCAGGCCCAGCCTCGGGCCTCTCTTCGCCCCACAGTCCCTCACCCTACCTGCGTAGGCTCCCTAGCTCCTCCCCAGGCTCCACATCAGGCCCGTGGCCACAGGCACTCAGTAATGGGCAGCTCCGTAGGTGGTAGGAGGCCGGAAGAGACACACATGTTCACAGACGCACACAATGCAGATACAAGGACACACACACGCACACACAAGGCCAGCAGGGGCTCTCTCCCACCAGCTGCAGTGAAAGAGAGGGAGGAGGAAATAGGAAAGAGGAGGGGACTCCTAATAGGCATAACTAAAGCACTCCTAATGAAGGGATCCTGTGTGTGTGTGTGTGTGTGTGTGTGTGTGTGTGTGTGTGTGTGTGTGTGTGTGTGTGTGTGTGTGTGTGTGTGTGTGTGTGTGTGTGTGTGTGTGTTGATCCTGTTATAAAGGGCTATGGCCCAGAGGGTTGGCCTGATATTAAAGCCCTAAATGATGCTATTTATTATGTCCAATGTCTGTCTGTCTCCGTTTGTGTGTGTGTTGGGGGGCTGTACTTTATTGCTTTCCTCCCTCATGTTTGTGTGTGTGGGGGTGTAGTGTTGTATAGTCAGGATCGATAGCTTCGTGAGCAGGTCACAAAATGTAGGGGTTTATCGATAATCATCACAGTGATTATTAGTCTCTGCGGTCGGTGCTCAGAGCAAGAGGATCATCCAGCACCTGTAATGATTACATACTCTGTTACAGTCTTCCCGTCTGTCGCTCACTAACTTCAAATGGGTCATCTGGCTCTTAATGCAGCATTTAACCTCCTGAACGTTCACTACAGTGGCCATTGATGGGGTTTTTATGCATCATTTTCAGATTTGGTACAAATTACGTCCCTCATCAGCTGAAAGGATTCAGTGGTGACCTAATATACTCTTAATAGACCCAATTTGAATATATCTTCAACGAGTATTGTCACAATTTGTCAGATTTATTTAATCATCCTGTATTCTCTTAAAGATATTTCAATGTATTCCCAGCCAACTATAGTTAAAGTGACACGTTTAATGTCACTCCAGTGAGTTTACAAAGTTCTTTCCTACTTATCCTCTTTCACGAGTGTCAGTAGTGTTTCAAGGCCCTTTCACACCCATATTTTTTGGGATGGTTTGGGCTTTCAGACCAACTACAGGAAGTCCGGAAAAAGGAAAAGCAACGCAGCCAAACCAAATGAGCCACAGCAGCACACATGCAGAGGTGGAGACCAAATGTTTAATTGGACATTTGGTCCGACAACTTAAAAAAAGAGTCGGATGGAAAACATTAACAAACATTCCGGCTCTTTAAGAAGATTTATCGAAAAGATGAGAGAGAGGATACAATGGGACGTATAAATGTTATATTTTATTATACTCAGGAACCAAAGCGTCATAAAACAAAGATGCACTCCAGTTTCAGTACATGAGAGTTTTTGACAGTTTGTGCTATGGATACATTTTGGTCACTACCAGAAAAGGCGATGGCCTGGAAGTGGACCTGTGTCGGCTGCCGAGAATCCCCTGTTTACCTCAGTTTCACATTTGTATGTGTGTTTAGTGTCACTTTAGTTTTCATTTCATTCCACTATCTATTGTATTTTGTTTTTGTCTTTGTAACTGAAGCGATGGAATCGTTCACGTGTTCATGTCGAGGCACGTGTGGTGAGGTCAGGGCAGAAGGCACCGCTAACCATCCTCACTGACAAGTCCCGGCACACTTCACATGTGCTGTGACAATATGGCTCTTCCTCATTTACACGCCGTCGCCTTAAAGATCTGTCTCACACAATTTTTCCTCCGTTTGACCCCTGCAGCTGCGTGAAGTGTGTGCCTCAATGGCCCCCAACCTGCAACAACCTGCAGAGCGTATAGATTGCATAATAATCCAGGGTGTTGGTGTGCGGGTGTAGGGGTCAAAGCATGTGTTATTGGCACGCGTTGCAGATATGAAACCCCCTACAGAGCCATTACATCGCGTTTTTGCTTCACTGCACATAGTCTCGGTGACCCCTGAACCCACGTGACCTGTAACCCTAACCTAACTCTCTCTATCGATGTGTTGACCCCCCTGTTGAGGTGTTGTGCATTTTCTTGTAGCACTTGCAGCTAAAAAGATACAGGATATTTTACAAAAAAAAAAAGAAATATCATTCTGTTGTAAATTCCAAACCGTTTTTTGTGTAGCTATGTTTTTTTCCCTAATGTATGACCTGTCTGTGTTTGTGTGTGTTGCATGCTTGCATACAGGTGCCAACCCCCTGCAGAGCAATGGTTTGGGACACACCGCGCGGTCCTACGCAAAAGAGGGAGAAGCAAGCACACTACTGCAGGAGTTTGAGGGCAAGGTATGACGTACTCGTACAGACACAAACTGCTCATTTAGATCTTCCGTACCAGCTGTGCAGAAAGAGCCAGCAATTAGTACATCATTAGTTTCCATGCACACAAATGTTTTGATACTGTAGTCGCTTTGTGTGAATGACTCGCCGTTCGTCACTCAGTAGACATCTGTGTGATTTCCTTGCCTTCGTGCACACAGACACACTCTCCTCAGGAGGTCTGTGTCCGTCTGCTGACTGAGTGACGGGTGCTATTGAGTATTGGAGTGGTGAAAGCTGGTAGAGGTTAACTGGGGTTAAAAACGTGCTGAAGAAAAGTTGGATTATATATTCACTTTATATTCATATTGTTATATGGCACTAGATATAACGCACAAACTTGCAGCAGTCAAATGATTTAAAATATTGTATCTTCAGAAAACGGTCATCCCCAAAATATTACACAGTATTGATCAAGATATTTGGACTAGAAAATATTAATAAAATAATGTATTCATCCAGACCCTAAAATACATCAAACTGACATTGTATTCAGTACTTTTTGCACATGTAAAGGCATTAACATCATTAAAAAATGGTTTAGCAACACACTAAGAATGCTATCAGTAAAGTGTAAAATAATCAGTTCTTCTTTGTGGAAGATTATCTTGAATAGTTTTTTTTCCTCCCAATTGTTAAAATGTGATTCAACGTGAACTGAGGGTGATGTTGAGCCTTACGTTTTAACTGAATGATGAGTGCAGGGACCCCTCACTGCTCAGCTCTTGGTAATTCACAGGTCTGTAGTCGTGGAGGTGGGATCAGCTGTTTTCTTAAATAAAACTTGAGTTACCCGTAGTTATCTACCAGCTTGACAGCAGGCCAAAGCTAAGCAAGATGGAGAGAGAGAATAAACCGCCTGCTCCACTGCAGGGTGAAAACCTGGAGTCTGAGAGGACAAAGAGAAGAGGATGAATGAGTCATGGGGTGGCTGCAGAAAGAAAGGAGAGACACTGAAACAAATAAGACGTGGAAATAAAGGGAAAGATATAGAAAAGGGATCAAATCAGCAGAAAAGAAGAAATGTGTGTCAGAGAAATGAAGGCAAAGACAGATAGAGAGGTAGAGTGTGTTAAAGAGGAGGAAGTTGGCGGTAGGGAGGGAGTAGTAGAGAGACTGAAAAACACCACAACCCTTTTTGTAGGGGAAAAGGGGAGAAAAGGCTTTATTGTTTCTCCTAGAAGGGATTCTGAGTTTGAAGCTTTCGGTCATAGCTTTGTACAACAATCTTGTGTTTGTTCATTCACTCTAAAGCTGTGAAGGTGGAAAGAGGAGATGAAGAGAAAGAGGAGTAAAGAGGGGCAGACTTAAAAACTCGTCAATGTCTTTCCCTTTTGATTGTTGATACGTCTCCCTTCTCTTCCTCATTCATTGACTCTCATCTTATGTTCTTTACCTCCATCTAGTTCCAGGAGGTGCAGGCTCGGCGGGAGGCGGAGGAGAGGCGGAGGTTCCCCCTGGAGAGGAGGCTGAAGGAGTACATCATCGGACAGGAGGGGGCCATCAATACTGTGGCCTCAGGTAAACACACACACACACACGCACACACACACATAACATTATATATGCAGCTAATGCACATTGATGCAACACAAAACTAACAAGTGCACATAAATACATGCATAGCCTTGTTTCCACATTGCTTTTCTTTCTTTCTTTTCAGCATGTCTCTGTTTTGCACTCCCCTCCTTTTCCCTTCCCTCCCACAGTAGGCGGGTTCAGACAGACCGGCGGAGGCTGTAATTGGTTAATTGTGATGAATGAGCTGTCTGTCAGGCATACACAGGTGGTGTGTGTGTATGTGCGTGTGCGTGTGTGTGCGTGTGTGTGTGTGTGTGTGTGTGTGTGTGTGTGTGTGTGTGTGTGAGACAGCTGAAGAGGCCAGGCTTGGAGCCGCCAGTTAACACGATTACAGAGAGAGGAGACATACTACAGACCTCTCCCCCATCTCTCTCTTTTCTCTCCCCCTTTTTGCCCTCCCCCTCTCTGTCTCTCATCCCTTTTCTCTCCTCAATGTCTCCCTCCATCTCTCTCTCTTTACCCCTCGATCTTCATCACACCCACTCTTTCTCCTTCACCCTTCCGTCCTTTCCTACTTCCACTCTGCGTTCTCCGCCCTCTGCATCCTTCCATCATCGTTCCTTCATGCTGTGCCGTCCATCTCCCTTCCTGGAAACACAGAGTCAGGCCCGAACAGGTGGAAGGCAAAGTGATTGAGACCGGAAGAGAAAAACAGATGAGACGGGGGGGTACAACTAATGGAGACAATGGGAGACAAAACAGGAGAGCTGATGGGAGGAGATGGCAGAGAAGTGGCTGAGAAGCAGAAAGCTCAGAGCATTGAAAGAAAGACAAAGAGAGCGAGTGTAATGCATAGAGAAGAGGAGGGAGGATGAGTTAGAGCACAATAACACAGCCGACAGTAAAGAGCTGATATTACACCAGGCATCCATGGAGGCCATGTATTGATCCGCAGATGAGAGAGAGCAAGAGAGAGAGAGAGAGTGTGTGTGTGTGTGTGTTCAGATAGGGTTCTGCAGCGAAGGAAGAGGCTGTGTATTATTTTTATGATCTCAGACAGATTTGTGAAAATAATCAACTCGCTCCCAAAGCTAGAAACGGATATTATAATATGTAATGTGTTGGTGAGAGCAAACACTCCAGAGTTTATAACCAACAAGAGAACAACTTGGATGTGTGCCTCCAGACTTCATTAAAAAAACAATACATAACTACAAATACAAACTATAATTGTCCATAAAGCCAAATACAAATGGTTGAGCGTTTAGTGTCAGTCTGTTTTGCTGGGAGTCAATGAAGGAGGAGGGAATCGAGGGACGTGTAGTCTTTGGCAAGGTGATGAATGATTGTTGTTATCAAGGCAAATAGTCCTGAATGCCATAAAAAAGTCACCACAGTGATAAAGAAACAGCTTATTGATTTCTGAGAAGTATTACAGTGAATATATCAAACACACACACTGAAAGAGAGCAAGAGAACATGTGGGATGACTAAAAGAGGCCAAGAGGCAGACAGGGGATCCATCTGCAAAGATATATTCAAAAACACACGTTGTCTACTGTGTATGTTTACTGCAAAGATGAGCCGAGCAGGAATGAGCCAAACTCTGGCAGAGTCAGAGAGGGGAAGTAGAGATGAGGAGATGAGGAGATGGACCAGGAAAGAGCGGATGGCATTTACTGGAGATAAGGAGACAACAAATGAGAATGTACCGATAAAGAGAGAGCTACACACGACCAGATTATGTAATCACAGAAGATACACATGCAATAATATATTTGACGACAAATCATGAGTTTTTTAAATAATAATATAGTGAAAAACGACCATGACGGGAAGAAACCTTTGTTGAATGTCAGCACTTTTACTTTCTCCCTATATTTCCTAAATTGCTCATACCAATTAAAAAATTTGAACATACATATTTACTTAACAATGAACATGAATCAGAAAAAAGCAAATCCTCAAATTTGAGAAGTGGTAAATGGCAAATATTTGGCATTTTTTTCATGATGAATTACGTAAACTATTAATTGTAGATATCCTACATTTTGATAATCAAATCTATTTCTAGCTGCTATTGATTACACTATTAGAAAATAGCTTTGTTTGTTTTTTTCATATTTTTGGTTTGTTGTCATGACTCTAAAACCACCCGAACTCCTCATGACGAACAGCTGGCCTGCAGCAAGATACACAACCACACACCAAGTACAAATACACTAACTTACACACACACACACACACACACACACACACACACACACACACACACACACACACAGACACACACAGGAAGGAGGTTAGATTGATCCAGGTTTAGCTCTCAGGGCTAAGAGTTATTGAGGAGAATCATCCCTCTGTAATCATGTTAGAGCCAACCAGACCTGGAGAAAGAAGGGAAGAGAGAGAGAGAGAGAGAGAGAGAGGGAGAGAGGGGGAGAGAGAGGGAGAGAAAGGGAGGGAGAGGGAGAGAGGGAGAGGGAGAGAGGGAGTTCATTTGTTTTGTGTCTCCTTCCTTTCCTTGTTGTTGTCGTCAGGGTCCTCTGAGAAATGTCAATGTGCCCTTCTGTCAAAGTCGGTCTCAATCAGCTAAAACACAAACAGAAGGTTACGCTGTCATTCACACAGCCGTAGATAAAGCAGACAGAGCTTTGGAGCCCCTCTTGTCACTATTCATCTCTGTGTCCATCTCTGACACACTCGTTTGTTTCTCTGTCTCCTTATCTCCATCACTCCTCTCTCTTTCCCCTCTTTATCTCCTTCTCCATCCTCCTCTTTCCTCTCCTTATCTTCGCTCCTCCCGCTGTCTTCTTCTCTGCCTTGTCATCTCTCTGCCTCCCTCATTCTGCCGCTCCTCATCTTCTCCCTGCCAAGCATCTGTTCTCTATGATTATCGGCTATTAGTGGCCAGTTTAACACTCAGATCTGGTGTCTGTCGTGAGGTATTTCAGCTTCACTGCATCACACAGAGACATGTTGGTAAACGATTGACAGGACACATACTGTAGCTTTGGCGGTTGCAGGACTGAATAGAAGTTTGGGTTCCTCTGTATTGTCTTTAGCAACTTGGCCGCACTTTTCTCCAGACACTTGTTGCATTATTTAAGCTTGTGATCACCAACTGTGTGGCTAACTATAATGTGTTTTTGCTGAGAACTCTTGTGTCTTTGGGGACAGTTGGCCAGAAGCTGACATGTTGAGAAGAAAACATGGCGTGTGGATAAGAAATGGTCACAAAATCTAGGACAAGCCTGCCGACCTTTCAGTGCTTTTTTACAAGGCTTTGTGTTCCCCTGTGATTCAAACCGACTGGGTTTTAAGATGTGAACGACGTGCAGGACCAATGTTTTAACTGCTTAAATTTACGATCCAGAGGTTGTCAATTAGAAGCTGAAGACAGACATAGTGTGCGCGGCTGCATGATTTGTGGCACTATCAGGCTAAAATAAGTATCACAGTTGTCAACATTGAACATTTTAATTATTAATTGCAGAATAATATTAGGTTCTCGCAACAGAATTCATCTATTGCCTCCACACGGCTCTCAACATGGCGACAGCTGAGCCGGCAGCTCGAAGCTAACGGTGCCAACAGTCCTCCGATAGACTTTACTCCTCATTGTCTTACAAACAGTTGTTTCCGGCTCGAAATATCAAATTAGCACCTATAATAAATTAACAATAATATATTACTAATTGCATGAATCATTTGGCTGTACTTAACAACTCCTAGTTCATGTTTAATGAAAATTAGCATTGGTTTGAGGTGGTTTGGGTCTGACGGTTATTGTAGAAACAGCATTATTCTATTTGTGATACATTTTTGTATTGATTTTCTAGATATGCATATAAAGGAAGAAGTGTACACTACATGTACATAAAGATACACATGCACATAACCATACAAATAGATAAATAAATAAGGGTATATATGCGTATACCTACACATACATATATACGCACATACATACATATGCACCCTCATATATATATATATATATAGTATATACATAACAGCATTATTCTATTGAATATTTTGTGTTGAACACATTTAAAATCTAAAGCAAAACCACGCAGAGCATGTTGTGTTTCCAGTGCAGCTGATAGACGTTGATATGCTTACATTAGGATACTGACTCTGATGCACCTCAAGCAGCAAGGTGAAAGGTAACAGCATTGTGTATTATCTAAAAGTAAAGTGAAATGAAGAAAAGCTTAATGTATTTGTTACACAGGATCATGTTGACTCCCCTCCGCGCTGTACGAATGATCGCACATCATGTCTGCCGGCATCAGTACCGAGAGGTCTTGGGGTGGATGGGCAGCTATTAAAAGGAACACTTTGGTGTCAGCTTCATAACGATTGAAATGCTAACTTTCCCTACATACATCCACCCATTTTATATACCTGCTCATCGGGCCTCTCAGCCCCTAAAGGTTGGGCACATGGTGACACCGTCTCAAGGCAAACGCAGAACAAACAATGACAGACATCGCTATGAGCAATTTAGAGATTGGAAGCTAGAAGGAAGCCACAGCGAGAACCCTAGACATTAAGGCCCCGGCCTGCCAGTGGATTCATACCCAGGGCTTTTTTTGTTGTTGCTGAAAGCAACCAATAAGCCATTGTTTACTTTGATCCTTTTGGCAAAACCCTGCTCAGCTGTGCTCTGGTTTCGGCCCCGGGCTTTCTCAACAGCTTCAGATTTGGATGAGTTTGTGCCAGTGTCTGCTTCTTTGTCGAGTGGCTGAAACCACGGGCCAAATACACTCTTTACTACCCTCCGATCCACCTCATCATCTTGTCTTTGTGTATGTGTGTGAGTGTGGTTGCTGGGGTGATGGCAGGGTTGGGTAGGCACTCCTCTTTAAGCAAGCGTGTGTGTGTGTGTGAGGCTGCGATCCATGCTAAACTGATTTCGCCATGGCCGCGCCAGGGAGGCTAACACAATTACTGTTGGCTAATGGCCCCACTGACTGAGGGGGGAAGAAGGCAGCGTGGGTAGCTTTCTGGAGGTCTCTCATCTTGCTCTCTTGCTCTGTTTTCTCTCTTCTGTCTTCTTTTCTCCCCCCCTCTCCACCAAATGTCTTGACCCTTTTCTCATCCCTGCTCTCTCGCTCTTTTATCATCGTTTCTGGGATACCCATCGCCCTCGGGTCAACCCGATTCAGACGGGTGAAACTTGGAATCCTCAGTGCAAAAGCAAAGTCAACAAATGCAAATGGCTGAAATAGTAATCCTCTTTTTCTTTCTCCCTCTATCTGTCTCTGCAGCCATCAGGAGGAAGGAGAATGGTTGGTACGACGAAGAGCATCCTCTCGTATTCCTCTTCCTCGGCTCATCAGGAATCGGTAAATCACTCTCATCCTTCCCACCAATCCCCCCCCCCCCCCCCTCTCTCTCTCTCTCTCTCTCTCTCTCTGTTTCTCTCTCTCTCTCTCTCTCTCCTTTTGATCTCATGAAACAAAACAAAGAAAGAAAACCTCTTCAGTGTCTTGAAAGTATCTGCCAAAATACACAGAACACTTGAGTAAGATAAATTTCTGAAGTTTGTTGAACACATGCGGAGTGTATTTTCCTCCTGCCCGTCTGCCGATTTCAAAAGAAACAGAACACACAAGACAACAAAAGCATGTTGTCACACTGTAACATGTAAACACAAACCGGGGAGACTAAGGAGTCAGTGAAGGAGTTTGTCTCCACGTGTCATTATTTACCATAAGCAGTAAAATAAGACTATAAACCAGCAGTTTGGACTGTTTCGCACATCTACCTATTGAATTGATTAATTGCAAGGGTCTTGATTCTATAAAGATTTTTAAAGAACTTAAAAAGAGGGGCTGTATTTGAGTAATTAAAGACAAAAATCGGAGAGAATATGAGACTGCCTCTTCAATCTGGCGTGTTTATTATTCCTACAGCCGGCACACTAAGAGGCTGGCTGGCTAATGTTAATGTTTGCAAGTTAGCTGGTTTAGTAAGCTAAACAACCTCAGTCAGCTATTTTATTTGGATATAAGGATACATTGCATCATTACAATGTGGTTAGTAGTATGCAAAAGAACAATGATTGATTGTCCGTTCAACATCATTTTCACGCATGCACACACACAGTAAGACTTTTGTCTGAAAAGACAATTTCGTGGGTAAGAATAGTTTGGATTGGAAAAGAATGAGATCATTAATTGTATTATGGATGTACTGTGTATGTTACATTACATTTTTAGGAGCAGTTACTAACAACAGCTTCTGTAAACATTTTAATGTCACAACCTGTCTGACTCGGGAACAGCTTGGCAGTGTTGCCGGATTTAGTCCCGCCCACAAAGACTCTGATTGGCTCGCTCATTTCTCAATCAATTTTCCTTCAGGGGATAATAAAGATAATCATCCATCAATTTCCAACCAGGGAAACTACAGACGATCTGAAATCACTGACAAAATGTGTGATGTGGGCGGCAATTCTGAGGTCATGAACCCGGCTAGTATCTGGTGTAAGCACGAGTGTGTAAATGAATACACAGTAATACACAAAGCACAAAATCTATAAAGATGGTCAAGTCCAGTTAAGATGATACAAAACAAATAAACACTCACATTTATGAAAGCAGTTCATTGTGCATCGAAGTTCAGAACTAGGATGTATGCGTATGACTCGGGACCAATCAAATTCAAACCAATCATTTTTTTAATTGATCAGTATTGGCTTTATAAAGCGACATCCATTCCTAATCCGTAGTTTATTGCAGCTCGTAGAGCTCTGGGTGCACCAGCTGTCAAAAACAGCTCATTGCACTTTAAAACACCGGAGGAAACCTTTTGCTGGTGCACGCCGTTGAGAGTCTCAGACCAACACTACAGCGGTTTCAATTAAAGATATCCACTGGGGATGGTGGGGATGAATTGAGACTGTCTAAATTCAGTCTGGACTTTTCTGCTACAACAGATCCACACTGACACTCCTCGGTCTCAAAAAAGTTAATTATTTTTAGTCGTTTTAAAAAGGGAAAGTGGGCATTGTCTAAGAAAAGCTCACATATCCTCAAACAGCTGCAAGTGTGTGTGCTAGTGAAGGAAAGAGGGAGATGGAGGGATATTAAGGGCTAGATAGATGGCTAAAAAAGAGGGAGATTGTGAGATGACAGGCCAGAGAGATGGATGAAGGAGAAACGGTGTTCATATTCTCTGTTGCCTTTAGCGACAAACAGTGGCCATGAGACATCAATATTAAACACAGCAACAAGACACACAGCCTTTCACACACACACACACACACACACGATCATCATACGCATACCAAACAGAAGACATCAATATTGCATATGAGCATTTATATGCAGAATATTTTAGCGACAAACATAATGTGTGCTTCTGGAGCGCAGGAGATGACTGGGACTGAGGCCAGCACTTAGAGAAGGAGAGAGATCGTCCTCCTGTCTGAAATGAATCAGCTTGTTTTCATAAAATCTCTGCATACTGATGTATTCCAAAAAAGCAGTGACTGTTTTTTATATTTGTATTTATACCAATATTTAAATGGGGGCAGGGTTGTTCCTGTGTACAGCTAAATAATGACACCATGTCTCTGTTCTGGTTGACGTCGGCTGACACAGGAAAGACAGAGTTGGCCAAACAGGTGGCTCGCTACATGCACAAGGACGTCAAGAAGGTATGTTATGAAGCATCATACACACACACACACACACACACACGTATACACCAGGGTTAAAAGGTGGGGAAAAAACAGGTCCTCTCATAGATATAAAACATAGATTCATTTAGTGTCTCTTCCCGCCTTGAAGAAATGACAGAGAATTAAATTTGTGTTGGTTTCCATGGTAACTATTAGTAGCACATGTTCAACGCGGAAAAACGCACCAATACGGCAACATGTTGTGGTCATTAACCCATCGTGTGATTGCAGGGTTTCATCCGTATGGACATGTCCGAGTTCCAGGAAAAACACGAGGTGAGACACTTTCTCCGAATGCACGTGTGTGAAGTCAGGAAGTGGCCAAAGTGTGTGAGCGTTTCTCACGAGTGAGTCACACTTACTGTGTGGAGTATGTTGCTCTGAGAGAGGTTCGTTCAATTCAAAAGAGTGTTACAGTTGCATCACTCTGCTGCAGATGACTTGTACTGATGCATTGGATTAACCCTGTTTATGTTCTCCTAATGGACACAAATTAATGCTGTTTTTGCCCTATTTTGTGAAGCTTTGGATATGAATACATTTAATCAGTGAATCAGAGTTATGTTACGATGCTCATGAAGCACATCTAATCGTTTCACCTCAGTATTTTTATTCAGTGGTTACTTTTAAGTGGGGTCCTGGGGAAAAATACTATTTTTGGTACATTTATTTTGTGCACCCTCTCTCCCTCATCTCTCAGGTGGCAAAGTTCATTGGCTCCCCGCCGGGATACGTGGGACACGAGGAAGGGGGTCAGCTGACCAAGCTTTTGAAGGCGTGTCCCAACGCTGTTGTCCTGTTTGACGAAGTAGACAAAGCCCACCCTGATGTTCTTACTATCATGCTGCAGCTCTTTGATGAGGTGTGTAGAGCGCATATATCACACCTTTATCTTGAAGTTACATTCATCCTGTGTTTCTGTTTGACATTTCTGACAAATGTAACATTAATGAATTGATCTATCGTTCCTGCTGTTCCCCTCTCAGGGTCGCCTCACAGATGGAAAGGGGAAGACCATTGAATGTAAAGACGCCATCTTCATCATGACGTCGAACATTGCAAGCGAAGAAATCGCCCAGCATGCACTGCAGCTTCGCGAGGAAGCTGAGATGGTCAGCCGCAGAAAGCTGGCCGACAACCTCGGTGAGAGAAGCACACTAACACATGCGTACTTAAAAATGCAATCGTAAGCTCCACGAGTAGCAGCAGCCTTCATACTGACTTGCATTTGTACGTACGTCATATGCTACTGCTAAATAAATTGTTGGGAAACACGTTAAAACTCAAAGTCGGGACTCATCACAGCGTCATGCAAAACTATTTGGATCAACATTTAAAAAATGTTCACACAAACTGTAGTGATTTGGCGCAACACTGTAAAGACATATCGAGCCATCAGGTGACGAAAGTCAAAACTGAAATTATTGTTGATGTTGGGATTTTCCTCAGAGGAAGTACAGAAAGGTGATGACGTCAAAATCTCTCGACAGTTTAAAGAATCTGTGATTCGACCGATCCTGAAGGTAATTTACAAACACACTTACACTCACACACAGATAAAACACACTTTGCTGTAATTTCTGTGTAATGTTGCAGTTTATCTATTTGTTTCTCGACATCAGTGTACTGTAATTGGTACCGAGAGGTTTCAGTTTTAATTGTTGATTGCTTGGTTCCTCTCCAGGCTCATTATCGGAGGGACGAGTTTCTGGGTCGGATCAATGAGATTGTCTACTTCCTGCCGTTCTGTCACTCAGAGCTCCTGCAGCTGGTCAGCAAAGAGCTCAACTTCTGGGCCAAGAAGGTATGTAGCGATGGGGAGAGACGGGATTTCACCGTCTTCGCAGCACCCAACATTTTTAGGGTTGGGCAATATTGAAATTCCCCTCCTGACGATATTGCTTATAAGAAAACGACGATATACAAAATGATTGTCCAAAAAAAAGCTGAAGAGAGAGTGAAAGGATACACATATTTCGCAATGTCCTTAATTGGCAACAATGTATCGGCAGTAAGTGCTATTTTACACAAGAGCATGCTGGGATATAAGTAAGGGCCACATGGGTAATTACTGTGGCAGTACCGAATAGTTGAAAGCTTCTAAAATTATTATTATTTTTTATACACTACAACAATGTGGCGAAGGCTAGAGAAAGCAAGAAACAAAAGAGAAAGACTGTATATAGCGCAAAATTCATAATAGGCGTTGCATAATTGAAACTCGTTCTGTTATCGTGGCCAAACAATATCGTCATATCGCCCAAGCCGACTTCATTTATATCATGGCTGTCCTCCAGTGGGCTGGACGCCCCTCCAACTTCATCCTGCAGCCTCTGAGCTGTGCAGGAACACGCAGATCAATATTATGTGCCGCTACTACTCACTATAATGTAATTACAGTATTTAACATGTGGAGCCTTCATCAATATTTAATTATTAATATTACATCTGGTGTCCTGACATCCAGCATGGACCCTGCAGGCAGCTCATAGGAACCTGACTCATGACTTTTGCATTTATCTTGTGTGTGTGTGTGCGTCTGTGAGCCTGTGCGTCTGCGTGTGTGCGTTACTATTTGTTATTGTTTCTGTTATCTTTAATTTTTTAAGTGTTCATGTCTCATAATATCTGGTCTCTGTCTGAATGTGGCAGCGGAGCTCACAGCCGAAATCTCATTATTACAGAATCCCCATGAGCCCTTTGTTTGTCACTCACTTATATTAAATAAATGAAATGTTTAGTGCCATCATTATTGCCTTTAATATGGTATTTGTAATGCTGTAATATTAGCGGTTCCATCTCTGGAGTAAAACATGGCACCGTATTTATTGAATGGAGTGTTAACATCAGGAGCTAAATGAGCAGCT
This sequence comes from Taurulus bubalis, assembly GCF_910589615.1. Taxonomy (NCBI): domain Eukaryota; kingdom Metazoa; phylum Chordata; class Actinopteri; order Perciformes; family Cottidae; genus Taurulus; species Taurulus bubalis. The sequence goes on along the minus strand of NC_136598.1, from coordinate 17,924,524 downwards.
CTGATCGCTACTATTGACTGGTGTTTGATTAAAACTCATTAAGGGCTTGTTGATTAGCACTGGCAGACATGCTGCTTGACAGTATCGCCTCTCTCTGATTTTTTTTTTCTCCTTCTCCAGTATCCACTCTTCCTGATTTGAGTGTTTATGATACTCTTATCTGCTGAAGGCCAACGTCAGCACACACAATGAACCTCTTCTCTTCCCTGTCTATAGGCCAAACAGCGCCACGGCATAAACCTTCAGTGGGAGCGCCCGGTTCTGGACCTGTTGGCGGACGGATATAACATGCATTACGGTGCACGCTCCATCAAACATGAGGTATGCCAATGCTTGAACACACTCAGTGCCACACTAGGTTGTCTGCAAAGTGTTTAAGGGATTAAAATGATAGTATATACGTAGATCCGGGGGAAACTCTGCTTGACGAGCTTTGCAGCAGACCAGGAGAGCAAGCAGGGGGTGAAGTTTACAGACAGTTTGGGTCGTAAACTTAATGTTATTGTGCACTTTCAAATAAGTGGTTAAGATGACATGTTTAAACTGGTCAGGTTTGGTGTGAAGCCTGTCTGATTATGTGTGTGATTGGCAGAGCCGCCACATCCCGAGATCTCAGCAAAGACATTAGTAAAATGTTATATAACTGGTCGGGGTGTTTTCTGAACTGCCTCACCACTAACCTCGTCACCGATCACTCAGGTTGAGCGGCGGGTAGTCAACCAGTTAGCGGCGGCCTACGAGCAGGAGCTGCTGCCCAAAGGCTGCACGCTGCGTCTGACCGTCCAGTCAGAGGACCGGAAGGAGCCGAGCGCGCCCAGTCTGCGCCTTGAGGTGGTCGGAGAGGACAGCTCATCCAGAACGCTGGACATCCGTCCGCCGCTCAGCCCGGATCACTAGCACAACACAGAAACACAGGATTTATCCAGATATATACGCACACTTGTACACTATTATCACACACATCATCATCATCATCATAGTGTCAGGAGGAAGGATGGTTCTTGATGGATGTTACCAATAAAAGTACCTCTGATAAAACACATCACTGCCTCTCTGTTTCAGTACACGCATGCAGTAATTACATGCCAACTTTTACGCAATATGCAGTAGAATATCTGCCAACAGTGTGTGCTGTAGACAGTGTATTAAGTCGGCCTACTTGACCATTAAAGTTTCATATCAGCTGGGACTGATGTCATGATCTGTGCACACAGTCTCAAGTGTAGGGGAAGTAGACGTGTGGCATGTTGCAAAGGTATCAAAGAGGCTTCAGCGTGCCGGTGCGGCTTCATGAACAAACATCTCATCATCGTATTGCTGAAACAAAAGCTTTGCATCATTACGTTTGTAGAAGCCTTCTGTTGATCAACCTAGCTGTGACGTAGTGGTGAAGTTAATGTCCACTTTATAGTGTAGAACGCTGAAAATAGACAAATTATTTAATATTTATTAAAGATATATATATATATATTAGTTAAGTGAACGGCAATAAACAGAGGTATATCTGACAGTGTAGGCATAATTGCAGTTTTGTTTTGTCAAATGGTAAAATAATAATGTATGGACTTAGTTAGGAGAATTTTAATGATTTGCTCAACTTAAATCTTTAAAAAAATTAAAAAGTAATTTGGTTTGAGGAACGACAATGTTTTGCGAAAATTTGACAAATAACCGGCACTTTGAGTTTGTCCGTTGGCTGTGAAGAAGAGGGGAATATTAATAATTGACCAAAGATAGTTTGACGTTGCCTCAGATTGTTCCCTGTGTTCACTTTCACGCACATTTCACTCACCAGCAGAGCTTCACTGATAAATGTTCGGAAAGACAACCTGCTTATTCATTTCATTTTAGTAAAGAATGCGTAAGTGGAGAAATACCAAATGTATAGCAGCCCATTTGAATGATGGGTAATAAAACTGCCTTGTGAATTGTTTCTGTTGATGCATGTTGATGTAAAAAAGTCTCGTCTGTCACGACCGCGTGTGCTGGTGCTGTACAGTGTCATAAAGAAATAATATTGAAAGTGTTGTTTCATAAATGTTTAAACGGCACGTTGACGAAGAGCCAAATGTGATTGAGCTACATTTCTAATTCTTGTCTCCCAACCTCCACCGTGTAAATAAAGTCATCACAACAAAAAGGGAATTCCTCTGTTTTTTTGTTCTGTTTGTTTTGCCCTGACACTCCTGATGGATTTGTTTGTGTGAGAGTGTGCGTGTGTGTGTGTGTGTGTGCGTGAGAGAGAGAGAGACTAGTGCCTGGGTGGGAATTCTGCAACAATAACGCTTGTCCACCTTGTGAAACAACATGACAGGGGAATTTCCTTGGAATTCTGCTCTGTGTGGGGGTCTGTGTCGGACGCTGGGAGGGAATGCAGCGCGCTAAATGCTACAGAAATGTAGAACACATCTCTCTCTCACACACACACACAAACACCCTGCAGGAATTTCTTCCCTATAGGGAGGAATTAGCATGCAGGAAAAAGACACATTCACTCTTACTGTGCTCCTCCTGGACCCCCCAACAACACACACACACACACACACACACACACACGTTTAGCCGCAGCTTTACACACATCTGCAGTCACAGCTGTCATTCCCTGTTGATTTGCAGTATTAACACCGGGATCATTTTCTGTGGGTTTGAAATGATCGGTCAGTACAATTAGTCAGCACAAAATTAATAACCAACAATTTTAATGATCAATTATTCTTTCATTTTCATGCAAAAATTGCCAAATATTTGCTGTTTTCAGTTTATTAACTCTTGTTTTCTACTATTGTAAATTAAACATCTTTGTGTTTTAAACTGTTTCTAATCGTCAAATGCTGTTTGAAGATGACGTTTTGGGCTCTGGCAACTTGTATGGGCCCTTTTCAATATTTTTTGATATTTTAGTATCTAAAAGATTAATTGGAAAGATAATAGTTGAATCAATACTGAAAATAATCGTTAATTGCACCCCCAGTTTTCTTCCAATAAAACATTTTAGTCACATCTCAGTTGTCTCAAAGCAAAAAAGACATAAAAAAAAATGAAATCCTGCTTCATTAATTCTCCTCTAAGATTGCTTTTAATTATGGAAACTCAGAACGGATGGTGGCTTTAACCTCGACTCCAGTCCACATTTTGAGCATTCATAATGCCCATGGTTTGGTCCTCACAAGGTCTCATAATGTGTTATACTTCCTGGTAATTGAGAAGAGGGGAAAGTATTTTTGATATTTGTCGGCCAACCACTCGGAATCTAAGCTCACTTTGTGGTTGTATTCATTGTAAATTGCACTGTAAACAAATTGTCAAATACTATTAAAATGTCCACATTTTGTGAAGCTGATAAAGGAGCAACACATCAGCAGATGTTTTCAAAAGTGGAACTCTTGAAGTGGCTGCATCTGGACAGTAGATCAGGTTCTGCTATGATACCGCAAGGCTTTCTTTCCCCATCTCTTATACCCTCGAACACATCTGCACTTTATGGTTTTAGGAAGTCAAGCTGGCGTGTGTGTGTGTGTGTGTGTGTGTGTGTGTGTGTGTGTGTGTGTGCGTGCGCGTGCGTGTGTGTGTGTGTATCCATTTACCTTCCCCGAGGAAGAAGACAAGAATAAGAGGAGGGGAGAGAGAAGAGGCTCTTAGTCTGTCCGTCAGGCTATTTCTGACTGCTACCATTTCTCTGATTAGATTATGGAGAAACAGAAACCTGGCCCTCCATCGTCCTAACCTCCCTCTCACTCTATCTCGCTACATTTTGCTCAACCCCCTATCCTCAGCTTCTCTCTCTCTCCTCCACCTTTTACTCTCAGTCCTTCCCTCCTCTTCCTCTGCTGTCTGTGTCTGTCCCTCTATGTCCTGGTGTGTCTCCTCCACTTTCTGCTGCTGATGCAAATGGAGGAGAGTTGATGGTGCACGAGAGAAGCAAAACAGAGAAGTGAGCGAGATGGTAAAGGTCAAACATGCGGAAGGTGGAAAATGGGAGAAAAGATGGGAGACATTTTTGATTCATACAAAACGTCTGTATTCAAGTCAGGACTGTATATGTTGTTCCCTTTCTTTGTCTTTCCTGACCACAGATTAGCTAATAATGCATGGCCTTCGTTGATGTTGCATGGTAGTGGCGCAAATTCTATAAGCAAACTGTAATCAACCAAATTATAAAAAACCTTTGGGGCCTCCGGGTTCAAGGTGCTGACCATGCAGTTTGTCCAGACTCTTATCTCCTCTCATCTTCGTACTGCCAACTGTAAATGCAAACAATACAAAATAGCAGTAGTGAGCACAAGAGTTTCATAAGTAATCATGATGATTTTGCAGAGTCAAATTGTTCTTTTTACACCAGCCCAGATTGGAGACAGTACTGTAATTTATTTTTATTCTAACTGTTGTGATAGAGTCTCCACTCCAATGTGTGTTTGAATGCATTACATGCTGCAGTTATGTGTGAGATCTAGCCCATATGCTGAATACTATCTCTGTTCTGTTCATAAAAAGATAGGTAAAGAAGTTTGGGTGTGCTTGATTGTGGTTGCTGAGCAGTGGTGAGCAGCAGCAGCAGCAGCAGCTCAGAGAGGTGCAGCAGCCAGGTGGAGGTGGTGAATGATGAACGACGACTGGAGGCTCTCACATTATCATATCTGTCCCTGCTCTTAACGGGGGATTTTCATCCGTGTCCCTCCGCACTCTTCTCATCTCTCCCTCTCCTTCTCATTGTGCTCCCCCAGGAAAGCGATCGATTTCACCTCCATTACCTCAATCCTCTCAGCTTTAAAGATGCTCCTCGTTCATGCAGCTGCAAAAGCAGCGCAGTTATCACAGCCCGCACGAGGCTTTTATTTTGGTTTTACATAATTTGAGGATAACTTCGAGGCTCTTGTGTTAACGCGCGGGTTTATGGCGGCTTTTGTTGTGGTTCGGGGATGGACCAACGGACCGACAAGGGGTTGCGTTGCGCACAACCGGATGCCGTCCGGTTACCGCAAGGCAATCACGTGACAGTCCCCCGGGAGAATTAGCATAAAAGACAAATAAAGGACCCCACCAAAAAACACACCAGTCTGCCATCCTTTCTTTTAAAGAAAAGGAAAGAATCCATTCCGCCTAATTCGAACCTTGCTCAGGGACAGCTCGCGTGGCAGATTGCAGCCTAATTAGTTTAGAGGGAATTTAATTCAATTAACTTTCCACAGCTCCGCGCGCCCCGCCGCTGGGCTGCTTTCAGAGCGCGGGGCCAGAGCTCCAGATCTAATTAGCGTGTTTGGAGAAGCTCTCCTGCGCGCGGCCATCCCTCGCCGCTCCAGCTGTGGTGTGTGTGCGTGTGTGTGTGTGTGTGTGTGTGTGTGTGTGTGTGTGTGTGTGTGTGTGTGTGTGTGTGTGTGTGTGTGTGTGTATACCGTAGTCTCCCGGGACCAGTTTTTTTTTTTTATCCTAAAAAGCTTCTTTTTTAAGTAACATGCCGTTATCCATTAGGATAATACAGGTCTGGTGCCGCAGTGGAGAGATGTACGCAGCATGTGAATAACCGCAGCTGCTCTGCGTCATATTCCGGCTGACGAGTGCATGTTGAATTGATGGTAGAGTGGACTTAAATTAGTGTGAGTGTAATTTGATGGGTTAAAATGAATGGCCATATTTTGTGGCAACTGACAGGACATCAGCCTGATGAGCCTTTGTGCTGGACAATTATTTCGTCTCATTAGGCTGTGTTGCACTTCGCGTTTTTGATCTGATCATAACTATAGTGGCTCTTTGACTGAATGTTTTTGGCCCATCTGGACTTGAGCTAAACTCATTTGAGTAATCGGGCAGATATGATACTCATCTGTGCCACAGTGGGCTATCTACGGTCGCTCGTATTGGTCCCAATGAGGATATTTTGAACATGAAAAATTGGATGCAATATGATGAGATTTTTACATCCTAAAAGAGCGATTTCACTCCAGACATTTCTTCAGAATGTTCTGATGGTTTTGGGGATGCCTCTGTGCCATTTCAAGTGTTTTTTATTACGCATAAGGCTTTTAACAACTTCTATTTGATGCCCTTTTGTCCCAGATTACGACTATGACCCACATAAAGAGCACAATGTGGCTGAAGATAATACATACATACATAATACATTATCATGTATTCATTTTTATTTTCCTCCTGTAAAGAAGGCTTTACTGGCCCGCGCTGATTTTGATGATGTGCATCAACACTACCTGAGTGAAGACTTGACTGTAACTCCTCCACTGCTGCTGTCGCTCCCGTCTCTAACCCGGTTAGATGCGCGCCGTCGTCTCGAGCCGGAGCGTCACGGTACATTCCGGTAATTGGGGATTGAAATGCGGGGACAGGCACACCGACGGGACCCCCGGCCGCCGGCCCAGCAGCCCCTCCCTCCTGCGCCGTCTCTCATCCATCACCGGGCAAATCAAATGCACCGCCCCAGCCTCTTGCTGCTGGAAAAAGACGCAGGCCGATGTTAACGGCAGGCTCTGTGATTTTTGATTTTATTTTATGCGCAATCAAATTCACCTCCGAAGAGAAGAGGATCTTAAGAGGGGCGATGACACGACACATTTTAGTGACACTGCAGGTGGAGAGCCAGCTGCTCGGCTGCATGCTGCACACAGGGGCCTGATGGCTTTAGTCAGCACTGAAGCAGGAGGTTGCAGCAAATAAAAAATAAGTTCGGTCCTAATAATTAAATTATAGAAGAATTATTTTTTTTGCAGATACATAGGAATATGCGTCAATAATATATGTCAAACTTTTAAAATATAAATTAATTAATCTAAAGTATGTTATGGAGTAAAATAAAATGTGTGTGTGTGTGTGTGTAAGCGAGATAATTCAATCAGTTATTTATTTTGCACACAAGCAAAATAGATACAGGTGGCAAAGAAATGATCATTATAAATGACTCATTTGATGCAGTACAACAAACAGACTCAAATTATATTCATGCTATCCACATCGTGATTGGTTGTTTAATAATTCAACAACATACTCTAAGAAGGAGAAGATAGGCCAAATATGGGTTACAAATAATGTTAATTATCAATTGAATTTATGGACTATGAAGGTCATGAAATAACTGACAGCATAAACTACATTAAAATCAGATTTTAATTTATTGATAACCTATGCTCACACTGCAACTGATCGCGACTTTTAAAGTGATTTCAAAAGACAGAAATGTGGATATTTGTTCAAATGATTGCAGCTGTTTTAATGATTTTTTATAATAAAGCTTTATCACATTAACTCAAATGTAATCTCAGAAGGAATCACGCAACTGTGGAGGGTGGAGTGTACACTGCAGGCTCAAAACACTCAACACTAATGGACCTTTCTGTCTTTCCTTTGTTTTTGTCCTCCCTTTGCATTTGATTGCAGCAGCAACCATCACACGTGTGCTCATATTATGAAATGTAAACTCAGTTTGACTTGGACACCGATCGGACCAGTGGCACCGACTTCAATCAACTCTACATGAAATACAAATACAATAAAGTAAATTCATAAGCTAATTTACGCATCTTGACAAAGAGGAGGGTTGCTATCCAGACCATGAGGATCAATAGCTGCGTCAGTTTACAGAAGCAGGAAAACGGCTTTCGGCACATGTTGTTCTTTGAGCTTTCATGATGGATGGAGCTGGCAGGCTCTCTCTCTCTCTCTCTCTCTCTCTCTCTCTCTCTCTCTCTCTCTCTCTCTGACTGACAGCTTCACTTGGTGTTCAGACCACCACCGCGTGTCACGGGACAGATACCGGGCTGGGGCCTCCCGCGCAGCTTTTCTTTACACCAGTGTCGCCGCTGTCCCATCTTTCACTCATCCCTTATCCCTGTCTCTATCCATACACCTCTCCATCTCTCCATCAAGACCATCCAGCCATCCATCACGGTGACCAGTCCCTACACACACACACACACACACACACACACACACACACACACACACACACACACACACACACACACACACACACACACACACACACACACACACACACACACACACACATTGTCCTATAGACTGCTGGCGTCGATAAGGCCAAATCTGCATGCAGCCCCGCAGCTCTGCAGTCGGCGTCTTCGGGGTGGAAGACCATCACAAACAATTACAGGGACAGGGAAGACGGGAGCAGAGAGGGAACGAATGTTTCGTGGCCCTTTCGTGCTTGAAATAAACTGGGACAGACAGGGGTGTGAATATACGGCCTATAGTGCAGATTTTTTAAAATAGTTTTTATAATAATACATTTTGCAACTACAGTGCAGAAAAAAATGTCTCTCAGCAAAAATGTTTGGGTCAGGATTTCCAAGTTATTTATGATGCATCAGGATCGTTAAATGAATGACATAGGCAAGGGAAACATCACGACAAATTACAGAGAAATACGATGAGCTTTGTTATAATTATATATTTTAGAACTCGCGATACATCTATGTTTTCCTTCGTTATTACCATACATGAACTTGTTGTTAATTACGTATTGTTTTAATATTGGATCTTGCTTTTTTAAATCAAGGACAAACACTGATCACTGTAAAAGTGAACTGATCCTTTAATGTTAACTCAATCATAACTTTGATGAGAAACGGACAGCCTATGTTAAGTGCGCCCATAAGATTCCCCCCTAATACACCCAGTCTTCCATGGGCCCATAATCCCTATCGTCGGGGTTCCTCTCTCAGGGGCCCTCAGGAGCCTCTAGGGGACCATTGTGTCCCCCTCTGTTGACTCAGACGTCATGAATGCCAAAGATCCCCGCAACTGTTTCCGTCAAATCGCCCCATGAATGTAAAAGTCCAAAGTTAAAGCCTCCAGAGGAGAAGTCTCCTCCTGAGCTCTATAGGGCGGATTAGTGGCCTGGAAGAGACTGGTCCCGTCTTTGAAGGGATTAAAGTTGAAATGCCTAAATGCAGGAGAACTAGGGTCGCTCATGGCTGCTCTTTTTTTTCTGGGGAGGCAGAAACAGCCTGGAGAGTTTAACTTTGAAACTGTTTAAGTTTCTCGGTAAACTCACCTCTGAACCCACCAGGCCTGGAAGCTGATTGGTTGAATCACCAGGCTTATGACATGTGTATTCATTTAAGTTGCTTAGGAGTTGCAGCATTGCCTTATTTTATTTGAGTTCATATGTTTAGAAAGGGACACTTTGTTTCTTCATTTTTACTGCAACGGTATATTGTTGTCTTATAAATCCATGTCGGATGGTCACATGTGTGCACGACATAAAAAAAAACTAAATACGAGTCGAGTCTGTGTGGTGTTTAGATATTTGCCCATATTCAATAACATGGAGCATTTTGGGCTGACGATGCGCAAAAAAACATTTATCTAAATTGTAGCACAACATTTGTGTTGATATTTTGCATAAATAATTCGATATTATTCTGAACACTAACGATACACATTCGACCAGAATCAGAAGAATAAGACATAATAATTCTGCAACATCAAAGTTACAACTAAAACTCGACAGAGAGCTGGAGTGTAACTCGGATGAGAACTCGTTGGACCTACAGACATGTCCGATTACTCACCATCGCAAATGTTGTATTCTATTCTATTCGGTGAGGTGTATCTTTACATTTAGAAGGAAGAGGAGACGTGTCCTCCTAAACAGAGACCTCGTGCATATCCTGGATGAGCCTCTCGTTCAATCAGCATGCAACTGTATCAACAGGAGCTCCGCGTGCCGCCCCGCCCCGAACACCCATCAGCTCTCACCGACCACACAATGAACGCTTTAAACAAATCGTATTATTTCTATTTATTTGTAGTTTAAGCGAGTACAGCGCGGCGAAAACACGCATGCGCGCGCGCGTGTTTACTGGGTTAATGACATCAAGGCGCATCATGTTGCCTCTGGTCAATCAGAGATAAATGCGCGCACCTTTGAGCGCGCGCGCACACTATAGCCAAACTTAATTAATTCCTCGCGTGCACGTAAAACTTAATTTTGGTTTTGTGGGTTGTATTATTTGGTGAAATGTATCCACTAATAAAACGCCTGTTAATTGAACGAACAGAGCGAAGGCAGCCGTGCAGATTTGGAAACTGCGTGGAGCGCGCGCCCTGCGGTTTCAAGTCCTGTCTGTGTGCGTGCGCGCGCGCGTGTGATGGGGGCCGTGTGGGATACGACTTATCACATTGTATGACACCGAACAATAAACTTAAACCAATTTATGAAGCGTCAATGCGTTTATGGTTAGCCTGTCGCGGTTGCTCAGTTGTCTCCCTCTCTAGTCCGATATATCAAAGTGACGCGCACTCCGGTGACATCTCCGTAAAAGTGATCGGAATCAAATCAAAGCTTTTAATCTCACCAATCACCGTCACATCTGGACGTTTTCCACCACATAAAGACTTCTGTGGCTGAGCTGCAGTTGTTTCCGCGAGCCGTTTGCGGGTCAGTGAAACTACACTGACCGGCTGCACGGAGCATTATTTGGGGCTCGAGCTGCACCTGCTCATGAGATGCATTTTAGTCACATGCAAATAAGATATATAAATGACACTGTTTCGGGATAAACTACTCGTATAGGGCCAGTCGCAAAACATATTCAGATATCAGACTCTCCCAGAACAGTGAAACGATGTCTCTCCTGAGTTTTCTTGAATGCGTTCAATATCGGACGGAATTCCATCCCTAAACCAAGCGAATATTGCTCCCTCCTTTATATTCAGTTTTAGATCTTTCTTGTGATATTTCTTATATTATCAAATACTACATTCATATTTTGGTGTCCCATCCCCAAATGTCCCATTCAGTCAGTCTTCTGCCTGAATGCACAACTGTCTGTGCTTTATTTGAGAGGTTGTGCTGAATTATAGCTCGAGCGGTCCTTCAATATAGAAGGGGAAGAGTACAAGCACACGTAGTTTAGGCTAATTTCTGGGGTGGACAATAGAAGTGCCAGTCTCGGCTTAAAATTGCTCCTTAGCCTACATGTCTTCCCGGAGAGTTAACTCATAAAAACGCAGTTCTTTCAAAAGGAAATTGGAAGAAATTGACGCTTGGTGTTGTTCATATGTGCGCTGAGAAAACTTGACTCACCAGCATTACAGGAAGCACCAACACCTCAACAGTTAAACAAATAATTAAGAAGCCGTAGTTTTATTTATTTGTATATGATTTAACTCCACTGACACCTGCGAGCTCGCGATGTTCTGGAGAGCGTGGGCGGTGCAGCGAGCGGTGGGAGGAGGGAGGATGAGGAAGAGGAGGAGGAGGAGGAGGAGAGGGGGGGCGTCCGTGTCCACGCTCACTCACTGGTGGCATTGTCATGGAAACTAGACCACCGCCTCGCTATTGTCTCGCAGCTCTGCCAAGTTTATTATAAACAGCGCGCGAGCCGCAGCGCACTGTCACACGGAGCGCGAGAGCAGAGAGCGAGCTGCAGTGCAGGGAACAAAACCCGAAGGGAGCAAAGCCCGGAGCAGGAGAAAGTGAAGAAGAAGAAGAGCTGCAAAGAACCAACAACATCTGGATTATTTACCGAGAAACAAGAAAAGCAGCCCCGCGTGACAGTGAGATATATAAAAAAAGCTGACAGGAGTTTTGAAGCAGCAGTCCCGGGGAGCTACTGGGGAACACAGAGCCACTCTGCCTGGTTTGAACAATATAGTCCCTCTCGTCTCCTCCTGAAATAATAAAAAAAAAGGCAGCTGAAGACACAGCAGCTCCTCTCTCTGCTCAGAGTTCAGCTCGTCGTGTTTCGCTCGCAGCCCGGTGTTTGCACCGGCTCCTCTCCATGTATAAAATGGATTACTCCTATCTGAACTCCTATGACTCCTGCATGGCGGCCATGGAAGCGTCGGCCTACGCGGACTTCAGCTCCTGCAGCCAGGCCAGCTCCTTCCAGTACAACCCGATCCGGAGCGGACCCTTCTCCAACCCGGGCTGCACCCCGCTCAGCACGGCCAGCTGCACCCTGGGGGCGCTGCGGGAGCACCAGCCCACCCCGTACTCCTCAGGTAGGGCCGCGGCACTCCTCGGGCTAATATTTGGTTTTAAACGTGCGGGAAAAAAAAGGTTATAGAAGGTTTTAGAAGCTAAACATGTAGTCGACTCATCGTTTTCTCGGGCTTGACACACACTGCTTACATTTAAAAAAAAACAGGGGAAAAGGAAAATATCTAATTGTCAACTATATTCTTCGTTTCTGATGACCTAACCATGTCCAGATTAAGGCCTAAATGGTTTTACATGGACTTTATCTTAACATAATTTATTCCTGATTTATAATGAAATCTCTGCAGAATTTTAAACATGTGCATGCTAAATCAATGGATTTACAGGTAGTGCGGTTTAATGATGACAAAACACATCTACAACAGCTCATATAATATTAATACTACTAATAAAAATAATAATAATGGTAATACAAATAATATTCATAATATTGATAATAAATACATAATTAAAAGAAACGAAATCAACCATGACAAATCACACAAAGACTTGTTGGCAATAGGTCCACCTAACAGAACATTTATTTGGGTGTGGAATTATTAATTTGCCTGAATTGTGTCCAATTTATGAATTGAAATATGATTTTAAACTCAATATCTATGTTGTCCATTTATTTTCTTAAAGCAGTAAGATCCATTCGATTTTGAGAGTTTTGATTTTGCCAGAATTAACAACGCTTTATAAATCTTATTGTGACAGAAGCCATTACTCCAAATTAACCAATACATAGTTGCAAACTCACCACGTAATTTTACTAATTAAGGTGCACTTACTGTATGTTTAAAACATTTGAATAAATTCAATACATGAATAACAAAATAATATAAATATACAATATAATAATAAACAGCCTAATTAGTTTTAAGCCTTAAACCTTTTCAAAGGCCTATTACGAGGCGCAACACTGTTATAAAACAGAAACACGTGTAATGCTAAATAGAATACAAATGTTGGTGTTTGTATTCAACACTTTTGAGAAGCCGATATTTGCTTTTTCGGCGATTTGTTATAATTTGGGAAAACAATCTCCCAGGCTCTGAACACAATGCGATCAATGTATCAATAAATTAATCCGCCTTCCACAAACCACAGGCCTACTGTACACAGTCGGTTGTTAATGAACAAAAAACTGTTGATTATGGCCGACTTTTCTTTTTTTTACCCGACTAAGAAGGGTCCTGGTCCATTTACGCAGGGCCTCTCCGCACTATTGTAATCCGGATCCTCTGCTGTGGCAGACCCTTTTAATTAAATGTTGCTTTTCCTCCACTAAACATTCATCATTTTTCCTCTCACAGTCCCTTACAAGTTTTTCTCGGACCCCTCCGGCCTGAACGAGAAGCGAAAGCAGCGGCGCATCCGGACCACCTTCACCAGCTCCCAGCTGAAGGAGCTGGAGCGCGTCTTTGCCGAGACGCACTACCCAGACATCTACACCCGCGAGGAGCTGGCACTGAAAATAGACCTGACCGAGGCGCGGGTACAGGTGAGAGGAAACAGGCTTTTAAACTTTCTTTCAGCTTCAGGAACTCCAGCAAAAAAAAAAAAAACTGAGCCTATTTACTTCATTATGGTTGTGATGTGACCTGACATCTATCAAAGTGTCCCATTCCATGTCTTTACTCGCATATTAATTTGACCTCTGTCTGTGTTTAACAGGTGTGGTTTCAGAACAGGCGTGCCAAGTTTCGTAAGCAGGAGCGTGCAGCCAACGCCAAGGCCAACAACTCTGGCGGCCCCACGGGCAGCAGCTCCAGCAGCAGTTCTGGAGGGAAGAAGGGCGGAGAGATGAGGTCTTCATCTGACGATGACGAGTCCAAAGAATCCACCTGCAGCCCCACGCCCGACAGCACGGCCTCCCTGCCCGGCTCGGCCAATGGAAACTTGGGCAGCCCTGCCAGCCTGAGTCCCAGCCCGGCTCCGGTCAACAGCGGCTACATCAACACCTCCAGCTCTCCGGGCCTCCAGGGCCTGAAGCAGCCCAGCTGGTCCAGCCTGGGGCCGTCCAACCCGGCCGTGGCTCAGCCGGCGGCCCAGACTCAGGAGATTCTGAAGACCTGGCAGCCGGCGGACAGTATGACCGGGCCCTTTGCTGGAGTCCTGTCCTCCTTCCACAGAAAACCCAACCCCTCCATCAAGACAAACCTGTTCTGAAGCACAGGAAGAGAAGATGAGAAACAAACATTGCGCTGTCTACTGGAACAGTGAAGAGTTTCTAGCTTTCGTTGAGTCAGGACTCACCCATTATAACACTGAATTCACTGGTGTAGTCGGCGGTAGTTCAGGGAGGCCCTCGGTCCTTCTCCAAAAAAAAACCACACTATCCTGTCAAACTGATTCAAAGCTCAGACAATAACGTCAAAGGTTTGGTCTCCATCTCTCAACCCTAAACATATTATGCAACTGCACCTGCAAAAACTCTGGACATGGTCAGTTTTCCTACCTGCAATGACTGGAACTCTTCACTTTCACCCGCAAATCTATTTAGTTTGACAAGAAATCACTTCTCCGCAGATGTAAAACGCCAAAAGGACGTTTGTGTGTCGCCGAATCACAACTGCTTTTGACTGACAAACACATCAGATATGCCTACCCACATTCACACAGTCTCTTTTCAGGCCCTTCTTGCCCACTTATGAAGTCAACATTCCCACACTCGCTGCATTGCAACGGACCCTCGGACAACCACATGAGCATGGCGGTCAGGTACGGGCTTTAAAGCAGAAGTCTAAACATCACGCTCCATCACGCTCTGCTGGGGAAACAAAACAAACAAACTTTTATCCCCTCAAGCACAACTTCCTCTAAGCTCCCCTGACACACAGACTCCCACCAGAAGGGAAACAGGGTCCCCCTTAAATCTCTTTGCCGAGGAAGAGCAGAGCACCCCAAAATCCAATTAGAGCAGCCGGGTCCAGACCAGACACCTCCCCAGTTCATCCCTTTCTCCTCCTTCTTTACTGTATCAAGTCCTGACTCCCCGACTCTCATCCTCAATGTGACCCCCCTACCCCTCCTTCCCTCAGGCTCTATGCTCCCACCATGCCTTTCAACAAACAGTGGGTACTTTGTTAAAATTCAGCGAGAGGAAGTAGAGGTAGAACTTGAGGCTCCTGCCTCTTCCTGCCCTGTTCTTTGGGTGGAGAGAGGTGTAAAGATGTAGTTATACAGAGAGCAGTGTAACCTACAAGCGTCAATCTAATTATTACTGACTTGTACTGTTGGTTTCATGGTACTACGACTGGTTTATCACTTTTGTCACTGACTGAGAAGTTGCTTGATGATTCTCCTGCTGGACTGATGGGAGCGGATGAGTTTGTTGCTTCTGTGGTATGAACTCTATTGGACTAACAGCTCATCGCCCACTCCGGCTCTCTCATCAGTGTTTTCTATTCACTAATATGGAAATATGGGTCTTTGTCAGAAATGCAACACAAGCTGGTTAAATGTTGGCAATATATAGAGAGAGAGAGATGCAGGCAGTTGCTGGAGTTTTTTCTACTGTGTGTCCATAAATATCCCAATTCTGTTCCTGTTGACCTCCATGTTTCTTTTGCAAAAATTAAGAAAAAAAAGCAGCTGTTTGTACTTTCTCTCAACTTGCAAATTTGCTTGTGTATCATCTCTATTTCATTTTGTATCAAATCACTGAAACAAGACTGATTTCAGAGCTGACTTTTGAAAGAGGGTTTACTCCAGATATCTACTCCAAAAAAAGGGGGGGGCGGGGACATGTATTTATTAATATTCGTTATTATGTCAGTGAGGAAACCCACACATTTCTTTGAACTGCTCCTGAAATGTTGTGACTGTAAATTCCGTAATTAGTAATATAAATATTAGGTAGCCCTTTGTTTATTTCCCCCATGTTGCTTTACAGATTTATTTCATTGCGGAGCATCTGTCTCACAGACCAACACGTCCATGAAAACTATGAATCGACAGAAGCTCTAGTGAATGAGAAGTTATAGCACTACTCTGAATATTCTAATAAATCTACATTATGGAAGCACTATGTGACGCGTTTAATGATCTGGTTTCTTGTGTGTGATGAGAGCGTTGTGTGTTATGTGCAGACCTCAGACACTAACAAAGCTGTTTTCATGAACACTGGGCGTCCGAGCTCCTTAAACCCCGGTCAAATAAAAAACAAAATGACTGTCACTTATGTTGCTTTTACCGTAAACACTTTCTCTCTCCTTAAATGAGGCGGGTCTAAAGCTCACGGACCGTAACGGTTTCATCCTCTCATCTTTCCCTGCAGACGACAACATAAAGAAGAGAATGAGCAAATGTAGAAAAATAAGGAAAGATATTAGATTTTAATTGAAAAAAAAAATACATTACATGGACAACTTACATTAACTTAACATCATCAAAAGAGGAGACTACATGAAGTAACAAGATACAATGGAGTGTGTCAGAGAAAACAGCAACAGTGCATCTCTTTTTCAAACATGCACACAAACACAGTCACACACACACACACACACACACACACACACACACACACACACACACACACACACACACACACACACACACACACACACACACACACACACACACACACACACACACACACACAACCAAGAACACAGAGGCTAAACGGCAGATCCTCATTCTCTGCATTATAACTGTTTGGCTGTTAGAAAATTAGACAACTTGTATTACACATAACACAAGCAAAAATGGCGACGGTTGCATGTGAGCAACATAATTCAAGGACGATTTTATGTCACAAGGAAAATTAGGAGAGAAAGACATGAATGAAACTGCTACAAACACATATTTAGTCCCAATTATGAAACAACACATTGACATCTTAGAGATCTCCACATTGGTATCTCTTAACATAACTATAAACTGGCTTATAGGTTTGGCTTAGTCTTACAGGCAGAAGAGGAGGCAGGATTTAAATTAAGAACAAATAAAGACATTGTGAACACTAACAGGTAAGTTAACTCCAGTTGATAACTTCTCTTGAACAATATATAAGCAAACCAACTTCTTTCATGAAACATGACTTGTTTGCATCTTATTTCCCACAAGGTTTGCACAGTCAGCATCAAACCTACTGATGGAGAAGCAGCACCACCTGCTGTTACATGATGGAAGAACATCCACCTTAAAACCATCTGCAACCTGACCGTTTTTTGTTTTTAATGAATCATGAGAGGTGACATGTTCTCCCACGAGTACGACATATATGCCGTGTCTCTAGTGATGTAACAAAATGACCTAAATCTCCAGACAGAATTACAGGAACACATTGTTTCTCCAAGACAATGACAAGAAGGTAGCTAAGTAAATAATTGACTGCAGGACATTATCATAAGTTAATCTATTTCGCTATGTTAACCAATCCCGTGAACACTTAAAACAATTGAAATAGAAATGTATGAAATATGTGACATAAAGACCATCACGCCTTGGTGTGATTAGGTTAAAATAAGATTTGCCTTCTATAATTTTTAATGAAATGTCCTCACAGACAATTAGTGTGAAAATGATACATGTGCTGGATAAAACCTTCAGAATTTACCTCATGTAAAATAATGTTATTATTGCCTTCTGTACTCATTTGTCAGTGTTTACAAATTTCTGGAAAAAAAACATCTCCTCTTCTAAGAAGAATCAACAATCTGCAAGCATCAGGAAAAAAAGCTGAAACGTGAGTGTTGAGTGAACAGATCACACATCAGGGGTGCTGATGGCTAACGGTTGAATGTTGTAAATATGCACTTTTAGCATTACCGGGATTGGTTTGGTTAGTTTGCTCCATATTCCCTTCATCCTTAAAGAAAAGAGAACATAAATCCATAAATATGTGCAGAGACACGGAGACAATGATTCCCACCATTTAAACAAGAGTGGCCCAAACATCCTCACTAAGTACAACATTTGAGAATTGCAAGTTGAACTGACATGAGCCCGTGTTAACTCCTCTCCTGTCACCACTTCCTGTCCGCCTCCATCACAGAAACGGGAGTGCTCCCTAACAATTCCCATATCCCATTAGTGGGAAGAAAACTAAGGCTCTGCTTTCCCACAAAAATCCCTCTTTTCATTTTGCTTTAAATTTGAAAACCTCCTCTTCTGAGGAGCATCAAACTCACTCTAGATTTACAGAAAGACAAAACAAACTCTACAGCTAGCTTGACGCTGCAGGTCAGAAGTGATGGTTCAACATCAAGGCATCAGTCATATCTCCAATCCTGTGTGGCCAGAAAAATAATATTATCTCATCCTGCATCTTCCCACTAGGTTTCAAATGCTGAGGTACATGTAGTGTCACTTGAAGGACTGAAAGGATTCTCTTTAAATAAGGCCACTTCTGCGTCATCGACAACAACAACAACAACACACACACATACAGTACGTCTGAATAAGATGGTGGTTCTAAGTGTTTTTTGAAAGAACAAATGGGAGTGCAATTTCTCTCCGAAGGCACATTTTGGCATCAATTGGCACGTTCCAGCTCAGCTCAGGTCAGTTTAGTTCAGTTCAGCTGAGATTTGGCCTCTTGGGACCTGGTGTGGTACCAGGCCGGGTTGGACCAGTCATTGACCGGTTTTAAAGAGTTTATTTCTGCTGCTGCTGCTGCTGCTGCTTCAGGCTCTCCAGCAGGATTTGCTTGTGAGCGGGGTCGAGCACTCCCGCCTCTTCCAGGTCCTCCTCAGTAATATCACTGAAAAAAACAAACTATTATTATTATTATTATTTAACAACAATGATTTACTTAAAAGAATAACGTGAGAGAGGAGAGTAGAGAGGTCGACAGCCACAGCTTTTATTTTGCACCAGAACATGAGTCAAGGGTCTTAATGTGTGTGAGGGTATGTACCTGAGGAACTCCAGGTCGTCCCAGCCGTTATGGAGAAGGCCCTGCTCATACCTCTCCAGTCCCAGTCTCTGCAGCCACTCCCCCACCGACGACTCCCCAACAGACAAAGACGAACTACTGCTGCCCCAAAGTGCCTGTGCAGGGAAATGAAACACAAGATCAGCTAAAAACTGTTGCATGAACAGAGCAGCACGTCACAGAACCCACATGCCTGAAAAAAACAACAACCAAACAACCCACAATTTCACTAAATGCCAAAGTATTACATTTCTCCTTTTAAGTGTTCATTTAAATGGAATGCTCACCTCCTCAGGCATGTCCTCTGCAATAGTCTCTGTGATGGCATTTCTGGGTGGGAATGTGCGACAGGCGTCCAGACTTAAACCCATCGGCTGCCCTCTAAGAGGTGGCGGTGCAGATGGAGCGCGTGGAGGTGGCCCAGAAAACTCGCTCTCACTCAGAGTCTTTGCCATCTGGAGCACAGAACACGACTGGTCGTCCAACGCCCCTGGTCCTCCTCCTCCTCCTCCTCCTCCTCCTCCTCGTCTAAAACCTTCTCCGAGGGCCAGTGGGGCAGCAGGACTGGCTGCTGGGATTCTGACCTCGGCTAGGTCTGGGTAAAGGGGACGAGGTTTGGAGAAGGGTGCTTCTGCAACCATCTCCAGAGCTCCCTTTGGGAGGGGAGGAGGGGGGAAGTCAGGAGGAGGTCGATTCAGTGTGCTTGCAACTGTTGCTCCAACAACAGCCCCCTGCGCTCCTGCCACACTAACGCCTCCATCGTCCTCTGAGGAGCCCTCCTCGCTAATAGCGCGGACCGGGAGCCCCATCATGGTTCTCCGTAGGTGAGAGGGCCCAGAGCCAACATAGGGTGGTTTGGTTCGAGCTCCAGCTGAGGGAGGAGGGGCTTTAGCTACCTGGGGGTTTGGGGAGGTAGGAGATGGAAGCTCAGGCGAAAGAGCAGCTGCCGACTGGTTGGGAACGCCCTCCAGGATGTAGTAAGCGGGATTATTGTAGCTGTTCTTGCAGATGGATGGATCACTGTCTGGTGCCTCCTGTTTAGGCCTTCAAAATACACAGAAAGAACAGAACAGGTGGTTGATAGCTTGCCTTTTATGTTTCATGGTTTTCACTTCATGATGTATCAAAAAGGCACCGTCGATGTTTCCAAATCAAAAATGTGTCAAAGCAGTTGCATCTTTTGTGTGGTTATCTTGAATATGTGTATTTGCCGGTCAGTGTGTATAACCTGTATTAATGGGGCGGTACCTTGCAGCAGTTTCCTCCTTGATGGTCCTTTCTCCCTCCTCACTCACTTTGCCCAGCTCTCCAAGCTGTTTACGAACTACAGATGGCCTGCACAGAGAGAACATCATAAACAGTCAGCTGGTGTGACAGTTACAGTCAGGACTCGGTCTTTTTGTGCACATTCCTGGTGAAAAGTGCACACTAACAGATTCAATAAAAGGTCAAATGTAGAGTCCCAAAATGTAACATTTCAACAGGTAAATGGGAAACATTTTCTTTCATTACAACATTGTGATTATTTTATTTTATTTTATGCTGTATTAAACTCTATAACAATTGAGGGAAAGACAAAATACTTTTGGAAAGAATAAATAATCTTGACGTTTGTCTATAATTCTTCCTTTTCATTTTATGTTGAATCATGCCACTATAATAGATATATAGAGCTGCACAATGTGGTGTATAGAATAATTTCCTCTGAAAGATGTGTACAAATTTTATGAAAATATTCTGCCTTTAGCATTTTAGCAAATTTAAAGAAGTAGAGTGTACTGACTTGACGTATTCATGTCCCACTCTGGATACCAAAGTGGATTTCCCTTTAGGTCCACCCGTCTCATCCTTGTCCACACTGATCCACTCTGAAATACAACCATAAAAACAGCAGTTAACATACTGCATCATTTGGTCAATTCACACTTGAAGCTTAAAGGTCCTTTAATTTGTCTCAACTGCTCCATTTACAGCTTTCCTCTAATCTACAGAGCATTACCGTAGAGTCTCTCCCTGGTTCCCATTCTTTCGGAAGGGACTCGGACCCTCATGGACCCCCTGATATTTCCTGTTTCCTCGCCACGATGGGACAGGTAGGTGTGGAACTGCTGTGATGTGCTGCCAATCATAGACTTCAGAGCCAACACACACTCTCCTAGCAAGGAAACACACACGTTTGTTTGTCAGACTAAAAGTCCACTTTAAGAATTACACAGCCTCATCACAAACAAAAGCATTCTCTTCATACCGTAGGACTCGTATCCATCCAGTGATTTCACTGTCAGCAGCAGATGTTGGTCCTGCAGGTACTCGATCTCTGAGAGAAGAGGCTTGAGCGTCGTCAGCTGCTTGTTGGACCAGCCTACACGCAGGAAGTTGACGTTGTCGCTGCTCTGACTGTCGTTCTCATAACTCTTCTTAAACTCTACAGATGAGAGACAGACAGAGAAAAGCAGGGCATGGGGGATGGGAGAGAGGACAAAGGGAACAAGGTTGGAAGGAGAAGTGGGAAGGAGAGAAGGAAGATGTTTCTATTGCATTTCATTCAAAAGTACGTGGCGGACAAGAGGTGGGGATGCGGTACAGGTCAAAAATGGATTCAAGCTTAAAGGTATACTGACTGCCTGAGAAAGGGAGGGAGGGAGGGAGAGGGATATGAAAAGAAGAAACAATTTTTATTGCATCTAATAGGTGTGACAGAAACCCTGTCTGTACTGTAACTCCCCAGTTGATTGTTGTAAGCGTGAGTTGCTGCAAATGTGCAGGCGTGTTCTTCGTACCTTCCAGACAAGTGGAGTAGAATTCGATGAAAAACTTGGTTCTGCTCGCCGTCTTCACTATGGCCTCAATGCTCTCGAACTCAATGTAGGCCTGCTCTGAAGACTTTGGCAGACCTAGAGAGAAACAGGTGGCCAGGAGGGAGGAAGCCGGGGGGAGATCTTAGTAGGCGGCGCAGAATAGTGTATTCAGAGGACGAGAACAGATTTAGTAATTTACTTGTAAATGTGACATTTTGTTCATTTAAAGAAAAACCCCAGTGAGCCAGAATACAGACCATGAATGTGAAAAGATTAAATATTATGCACTTAATAACTGACATTCAGTTGCATTACATTAAATTAAAACAGAAGCTGTGGTGCTACACAGTATGAATGAGAATGAGCAACAGGGTGCTGCATTATTTCCTCTTTCTGGTCTCTGCTCAGCCCATTGACCAGACTACAGACACACACACTTTCCAACAAATCATCATTAAGTTCCTTAAAAACAGCAAGAACAGAAGTAACAGAAAGATGGAAAGAAAGCAAAAATAAACAGAGGAAACTAAATAAGGATTTAACTTAATTCACTAGTACCTTTTTTGGAGACAAACTGGGAGGTCACCCCCACCTCGAACGTAGCAAACACAGGGGAATGATCACTGGTTACTATATCATCTGTACAGCCTGACAAACAAAAGAACATATTAGTCTAGGTTTCCAATGTGTAGGTGAAATTACCACTACACCCAGTTGCTACAATTGCAAACAAAAACTCCCACAGAATTTAAACAAATGTATGAATGATTATTTTTGCTGATAGTCTCACCATAGGAGTTACAGACGATGTGTGTTTCTGGGTATGATTTCCACAGGATCCTGTCACACCAGGATGGAACATTCGTCCTCATCTGGGACAGACAGAACAAACACAGCAGAGTCATCAGTTGTCAGAAATGGCTGGGAAGACGTCTATCTGTGATGTTGTTTGAGTTAGTAAACATACCCCTGTGGCCTTCTGCTTTTGCCAGACATACGTGTCCCTGGAGCCACGTTCATAACGGTAGGTGGGGGGGAATGAGATCTCTTCCTCCCCTGCAAACAAATAGACACACATTCTTTTGTGAGAACTCCTTGCAGGTGGGTGGAAAGGTGAAAAGCTTAGCATGTTATACATTAAATAAATCTAAAGAACACATTTGTTTAAGAGGTTGATATCATATAAGTATAATTCTAAAACAAACGAGGGATTGCAGAGACGATAGACAGCTTCTGTATCTTACTTTACATTTTGCAATGTGTGACCCGACACCAGGTCCAAGGTATATTTGCTGCATTTGTGCCACAGAAAGAAGAACATTTTTGTAAGCAGAGCTGACTGA
Organism: Taurulus bubalis; assembly: GCF_910589615.1. NCBI lineage: Eukaryota > Metazoa > Chordata > Actinopteri > Perciformes > Cottidae > Taurulus > Taurulus bubalis. The sequence goes on along the minus strand of NC_136598.1, from coordinate 17,901,547 downwards.
TTGGTTGGTTGTATTATTACAGAATCATTTTCACTATCAGCGGGTTGTATTTAAAGTAAATCTCACATGAAGTCAGTGCAAGAAAAAACTCACAGTTTCTTACAATGGCATAAGGCTTAGAGACTTGGAGACTGATGTTGAGTCGTTCTATACCATTATACATAGGGAGAGGAAGTCTGGTAGAAACACAATTATACTAACCAAAGCGTAGAAAGACTTTGTTCTTCTCTCTCTCTAGGTTGAGCTGGTCCACCTTGAGCAGGGGCTCAAACTCCTTCCTGTTGATGTAGTTTAAAATCTCCTGCACACAGACACAAACAAAATGAGGTGTCATGCACATCTGCTGCATTTCATCATTCTGCACAGGTGGGTCTGTGTTCTGCTTCACCTGTATGTCCATATCCAGCCTGTAGTTGAGGTCTCCCAGCCAAAAGAGGTGTGTGAAGCGCAGTGAGATGTCGAAGGAGCTCAGCTGTTTGTCTCCTAGCGACAGCAGGCGTAGGATATCTAGGTAGTTCTGGTTCCTCCTGTAAGAGTCAAAGGTCACGTGTGTCACAGGTAATAGGAGGTGAATGAGTGTGAGTAATGTGTATGCAATGTTTTCTGACGCACTCTAAAAGTATATCAACTACAAAGTAAAACTGCAATGTAAAGGGTTTAAGGTACAAGACTACTGGATAATGTACTGGAATAAAATAGCCATGAATAATATGTGTGTATGACTGTGGTAGATACCTGGCAATCTTCTCATTCCCTGATGTCAAGTGACAGTTCACAAAGCCGAAAGAAGTCCCGTTGAACATAAAGGATACGCCCACAGCTCCTTTGTTGCCTTCAACAAACATTCAAAAATAAATATATAACAGTTTTTAATTATAATTGTCTAATGACAAGCATTATGTTATGAAACAAAAACAAATCCTGTTGAGAAAATGAATCACATTAAAATGTCAAGACACAATGCTATGGGAATCTTTAGTTTGGGACAAATACATATCTAGTTTCATTCTCTTAAGTTTGAAATTTAACGAGATGTTTTCTTCGGACACTTTTTTTTGTGTGACCACAAGCGCTGCAGTAATAAAATCCATAATAAATCCTTTAACTGCCCTTTTGTTAACAGAACTTAAAGTCAGTGTTTGATAGTGCTGCTCTTCCATTGTTCATATCTCCCTTTATATTCTGACCAGAAAGTAAAGCATGTGAAGAAGAATAAAGACTGAATACAGTGCTGCTGTTACCCAGCGTGTTGGCGATGCCCGTCTTGACACTGGACATTCCCACGTGGCTGATCCGGTTCTCGTGCTCCGGTTTCACCAAGACAGCAATTTTTATGTTCCACAGAGTTTGCACTGCAATCTACAACCAATGACAACAACAGAGAGTTGGGAACCAGCTAGTCATCATTTCTTTTCCAATTCATTTGATGAGCTCAAATAACACTAATCAAAGAATGTGACATCTAAATAAAGTCTTTGTTTCCGCCTGCTTTCCTCACCGGTTTATAATCCAGTTCCGTCTGTTCTTTCAACATGGCACGTAGTGACTCCACCCACTCCCGATCACACACAGAGTTTTCTTGGCTTCCAAACACGTAAAGGTCATGAGGGATGGTGACCGTAATCTCGTCGAGAGTCTTCCCGAGGCCCCGACACAACACCCATGAGGCCTGAGACTTAGGCGCAGGCACTGAGCCTAGAGAAATATGACCAAATTATTACATTCTTCTCTTCAAAAATACTAGGTTCAAGCTCTGGAAATACATACATTGTTTTTGTTGAAGGCACTATATGAAAGTAAATGATAATTGAGTGTGTGTTGCTATTAACGTGGATCATGTTGAAAAGAAAAAAAACATCTAAAAGATATTAAGAATAATGTGTGTTTGTGTCTAACCCATATTCCAGGTGCCTATGAAGATGGAAATCATGTCTGGCTCGTCTTGGTTGGAATGTTTGTTCTTCATCAGCTGCAGCAGCTGGCAAAAAGCCTCCCGCTTCTGAAAGACACACACACACACACACACACATCAGTGAGTGGAAGTTGCCACAAAAGGGAACCTTGTTCTTAAGTGGCAGCACTTAAAAGTGGACTAACAGTCAGTGTGAGTAAATGCGCTTTTGTGGAAACTGAATTCATAAATGAGATTTGTGTGTGCGTCTGATTACATACACAGATAAAAGATACACCAGAATATGTTCTTGTTAGTTTGAATATACATGTGTTGTATATTTTAATGATTGAGAAACTGTAAAAGATTTGCTTTCTTATATCAACATATTTTCATTTGAAGCAGTGTGTGTGTGTGTGTGTGTGTGTGTGTGTGTGTGTGTGTGTGTGTAGACCTTGGCACTAGCAAAGATGAAGTCTTTCCTCTGGTTCTTTTCCTTCTCCTTCTCAAAAACAATGCCCAGTTTATTCTGCACCCGCTGAGACTTGATCAGCTGACGGACTGAGACGAACAAAGAGACAGACATACAGAGGACAGAAGGTCAGAGATAGGGGAGAGTAAGGCCAGGAGGAAAAGCAATGTCAAGTAATAGATTGACGGGTTAAAGATGGTTAAAGTAAAAGGATGGAGAACAATGAAAAGGAAATAGGCAAGTAAGAAAGTTAATCATATATTGTTCAACTGCATCTTTAACAGATACCATGGAGAACATTATGTTATTACACTCTGGGATCCATAAATACATTGCATCTCTTTCCTAGGAGTCCACAGACATTGAAACAGTTTTCATGGAGCAGCTAAAACTGACACATTACTCACGGTTTTTCCCACAGTGTTTTGAAGCAGAGGAAGGCCACTTCGCTCAAAATACAGACCACATCCAATAATATCATATACAATGAATATGCCCTTAGGACATACAACATAAACAATAAGGGAGAAGAGTAGAGGAGGTGCTGTTTCACACAGATGATCACATATGTAATGAATGTGGCCATTGTTCAGTCTGTTGAAAAATCCAATTGATCACAAGTTATGTCGCTATTTGGGTGGCTTACTCCTACCTTTGTTGAACCGATTTCTGCCAATTAATTTTCTGGGAGAAACACTGATTACTCATGTATGAGCATTGAGCATTGTATATGGAGTGTTTGTGTAATTCTCACTTTTGTCATGTGTGAAGGTGGTCCAGTCCTCTTGGCTGTCCTTCACCTTCTTCATCACTACCAGTCGTCCCCCCTCCACGTCCACAGACAGAGTGTACTTCTGACTCTTTCCTATCTTTGTTAGCTCTGCCAGGTAAACATCCAGCTTTACCTGAAGTGGATCATATAAGAAGAATAAAAAAACAGACAAGCTCATAGAAACCCGAAGTGCTTGTGGTGCATTTCAAAGGTGTATGTATCCACAGAACTCCCTGCTTGTATGCGTCATGTAAAATGATACCACCAGGGGTCTCCAAAAAGAAAGTAGTGGACTCATCTGCAGTCTCTCCTTGTTGTCTCACTGATATCTTACGGTTATTACATACAGAACAAGCGTGTTGCTTCGATGGCATTAACAGAGTGTTACACCTAAGTCAGTTATACGTAGCCAGAAATCTGAAAACAAAAAGCAGGACTTTCGATGATCACTGACAATGTCCTGATTCTCTTAATTGTCCTCTTAATTGTCGTTTTAGATAACAGTTCACATATTTCTGTTCATCACATACTTATTATACATATCATATAAAGTTATGATAGGTTCTGTTTGAGAATCAGGTGCTGCGCCTGAAATCTTTCTCCTCATCTTAACGACACTTCTGTTCCTGCGCAACAGGAAACTGCTGAAAAGGAGGTCACCACAGAGGATGCAGACTTGGCTGACAGCTAATATTTTAAATCATTCACCTCTTCCTCCTTCTGTCGCACCCTTTACTCCACATTTTCCTTCTGATAATACTCCCTATTTAACCCTTCACCCCTAATATGAAGCTCCATCTTATTATTCTGACTTTTTTCTCTCCATACTCTTTCAAAATAAAACAACCATAATCTTGTGACAAAATAGAAAAGAATAGACAAAACATCAGTGATACACATTCACTTGCGAACTCATTTTGCGTTAGCCGATGACACCAAAAGAGACAAATATTATATAGTGTGACAAAACCACTGATGATGTCACAGGAAGTGCATTACACACATTCCTATGGTCTCACATCAGCTTTGGTTACAAACTTCCTGCAATGTCTTGAGGAATATAATCTATGACTTCACACCCTGTTTTACTGTAAATCAGGTTCAGTCTGTCCTCTGTGAAACCAAACCAGTCCTCTATTATGACATTTAATGAATGAAAGAGTTTTAGCGTGGTACAAAAGATCTCATTTAAGATTATGATTAAAATGTGCATAATTAAACTGACAAAAGACTGGAGTAGTGCTTGAATGTCCAATAGGGGATATATGTGTGTGTGTGTGTGTGTGTGTGTGTGTGTGTGTGTGTACATGCAAGATTGAGATGTATTTTGAAGCTGTAAAGCAACTGAAGGGAATTTAGATTTGTCTTCAAAAAGCACTTTATCACATTTACCTGTATGGTTTAGTGTTTTGTTTGTATTGTGTGTGTGTGTGTGTGTGTGTGTGTGTGTGTGTGTGTGTGTGTGTGTGTGTGTGTGTGTGTGTGTGTGTGTGTCCGAACCTCAAAGGCCTGCACAGGGATGGCTTTGCTGTGACGCATGGACAGAGGAGGAAGTGAGCATGGCGATGACAAACTCATGTCCTGGAGAGCTTTCAGAGCCTGAGAGGACAAAGTGCGAGAAAGGGAGAGCAACAACAATTAAAAGAGTGAACGGGAAAACAAATGAAAAAAAGAGAAACAAGAAAACACAAATACAGAAACACAAGAGAAAAGACTCACGGACACAAACAGAGACACTGTGTGGTTTTCAGTTTAATGCCGTGTTCACACCGCACGCGGCGCGAATTTGCGGCGCGAATTTGCGGCGCGACCAGATTACATGTAAAGTCAATCCACAGACGCGCTGCGACGCAAATTGGCGATGTATTCGCGCTGCGGCGAAATAGACGCGTTTGAGGCGGCGTAAACAGAACGTTTGACCTGGGGCGAACAAAGCGAAGGACGCGGCGCAAATTCACGCGAGTTGAATTCTCTCAACTTCGGCGGAGAAATTGCATGACGCAAAGTTGCGGCAGCCAATCAGCGTTGAGAATCAGCGTTGAGAATCAGCGTTGAGAATCAGCGTTGAGAAGCTCCGCCCGTCATCACCTCCGTCCTGACGTTCCTGAATGAAACTGCTGTTGCTCCGCCAGAACCAGCGCTGACAGCGGCTTCATTGAGACGCTGTTGTGGGACTACGGATAATATTATGAACCCAGAAACCATGGAGTTTGATGTTCCGACATATGTGGAATTTACACAAAAAGTATAAAGCAGAACTGGTGGTTATTTCCATGGTGGATGGCATAATCGGTATTGTTTTACGGAGATACGCGAGACGCAGTTCCTGGAGGAGTCGGTGAAATTCACCGAGCTGCGTGCAGCCGTAGCCGCACGCAGCTCGGTCGCTGCTACGGTCGCTGCTACGGTCGCTTGTCTCTCACAGAGACAAGCAACGAAGCTAAGCCACGCCCCCTTCGCGCTGCAAACACCCTCGTTTCACTCACGCGAGTAAACTGCCACGGTGGACGCGGCGCGAATTATCCGGTGTGAACATGGCAGTGTTGGTGTCAACAATAAAACAGTTTCCCATGTTGACTAAGAGGAGCATAGAAGGTGGAGTCAATGACATCACATGAGTCAAGACATGTAGCCTGATTGCACCGAGGCCATTTCCCTCCCATACAAACAAAGTCCAAGTAGAAATGGTGTCAAATATTAACATGGCCGAGCTGGTCAAATGGTACTTCTAAATTAGATTAAAGCAAGAAGTTGAATTAAAGAATCCTGCTAGGCTTGACAATAATGACTTCCATGTTATGACCTACATGGCACCTCTCTCCATTTGCTTTCCTAGAAACCACACATTATGCAAATACCTTTTAAAGGTTGCGCGTCTACACATGACTGAATATGTGTGTGTGTACCTTCTTCTCTATGGAGGACAGCAGGTCTTTGAGAATTGCCAGCTTGGTCACAAGGTTCTCCAACTCCTGGTCTCCACCCTGATTCACTGACTGACAGAGGAAAAAATTGCAACTATTAGAAACTCATGTCCACCGAGCCGTTTGAAAAGAAGAACTAGATGCGAGTAAGACAAGAAAGGATGAGATCAGTTATGTTTTGTTGCCAAGCTAAAGTAAATTGCACACTGAAATGATGCACTTCATGAAGACTAAAAAAGGTGGAGCATGTAAAATACACGACAGACAGACATTTCCCAGCTTTGCAGTGTTGTACAAATTGTTCTTAAGGCTGCAGAACCGGTCTACCCATGTACGTATAAATCTGAATGTATTCAAACATAGACTGACAGGTAAGGTGATGATGATTTAAGGACACTTTTTAAGGGGGGGGGGGTCTACATGCATACTAACATAAGTATTATACTGTATAGAAGGAATGCAGAATAGGGCTTAACTACAGCCAGAGTCCAGTTGTTGGAGGAAGCAAGATGACAGAGACAGGATTCCTGTCACAGATGCACGTACCTGTTGGATCATCTTGGAGACCATGAAAGCACTCTGCTGATCAAAAACTTTAGACAAGATCTCCAGACCTGACAGAACCTTATCCACCTCCCTATTTGGGGAAACAGCAAGAGATTTTACTTCCTTTATATATATCTATAAGAAATAAAATAGTTACTAGATGTATGTGTGCATGCTGGGTCTGCACAATACATTACATATGATTAATAACAACACATGATTGAGTTACATTTGTTACATGTATTTAATCCAAGCCTGTTTTTAGTTGAAGTTTATTTTCTCTGCAATGTTTGAATGTGCAACATGTGCCACTGTGACCAAAACAAGAGATGAGTCGATGGAGGCAGCTCTGCGGGTTGTACATTTTTATGATTTAGTGACGAGCACAGACAGTATATAAAATAATGGCTTTGTGTAGAGCATGGATGGACAAGAGTGTGTGTGTGTCTGTGGAATATGTGTCGTCTACAGATGTCCTGGGATGTCCTTCTTACCCATTTAGTCGTTTGCAGGAGGCCACTAGTGTCTTGTTGAGGTGAGGCAGCGTGCCCGACCCCTGTTTGACTGCCTCGAGGTCCAGAGCATAGCTGCCCTTCAGGTACTCGTGGGAGATGGTGCTGAGGCCATTCGCTGCTGGAGCACTAAAACAAATTCAAATAAAGAGTATTTATAATCCATCCTCACCACATGCACATGCTCACGGTATTGTTAGTTATGATATTACTACCATGAACTTTAAATTTTTCAGCTGATGCTTAAAACAATGAGTATCATAATTGCAGGTAAATTCCATCCATTGTACCAGAAAGCAGAGAACTGTCATGGACTTCATAGTAGCCATATCTGTGTATACGTGTGAGTCTGTGAGCGCTGCAGCTGTGCGTCAGAACTTTTAGAATCACACACACTTCCTCTTACACAGAGAGCTGACTCACACAGACGCACAAACTTCTGCAACTAAAACTTTTTTATGATTACAATCATTTGATATGGTCCAGACTGTAGCCTCAGAGTAAACTAAGTACATTTTCTTGCACTTTATTTTTAACATGCAAAGTCTGCAAACCAGAAGACAGAAGTCAAATGGAAAAGGTGATGTCTTGTTCCTTCACGGTCTCTGATGTCTTTTGCACTCATTTAGGATAATTTAAGGAAACGTACGTATGAGGCTTTGTTGATTTCGCCTACAATTGAAACTGTGACAAAGTTCATGAAAACACACTACTTTCTGGTACTTCTTTCTCTTTCGGAAATTCTACCTGCGGTTAGTTCGTTAGGTCTTGTAAACACTTTTAACTGCAACTGAAGTATCCGAAAGATTCAGCCACATAACTCACTTCACTATAGTCTGAGTGAGGGCTCTAATCTTTGTTCATAAATATACACAGATCTAAGCAACACACACAAACACTTCATCAAAGATGTGCATCATCTGTGACCAACGTGGTTTTAAACAGGATGTGGTTTTCCTTCTTCATGCAAACAGATGGGGGCACACAGGAAGAGCGGAGGTTATTAATATGAGTGTGTATGCGTGTGTGTCTGCATGTGAGTGTTTGTTGGGGTTGATATGGAAAAATGTTTCCTGCATGTTGTGTGCTTATGTCATGCGGGAGAAACAGTGAAAGTGAATGAATCTGTGTGTGTGTGTTCATATAAATCTCTGATACTTCTACTTACTATTTTTGTAGGGGGAGCAGACATAATTGCATTCACAGTGAAGCAACATCCTGTCTTAGCGTGTGCGTGTGTGTGTGTGTGTGTGTTGCGGTTGTGCTACATGGTAAACATATTGTTAAGAAGCTCTGCAAGTGGTTAGTGATTTGATAGTGATTTGATTCTCAGCTCTTACGTATTAATATTGTCAACTGGACACAATAAAGAGAGTTCTCAAATGGACGTTGTACCTTTCTGTTGGTGTGTCTGGTCCAGGGGGAGTGTAGGTGGAAGCAGAGCGAGGGGGGAGGGGTGGCTTCTCATCCTCCCCATCTACCAATCACAGAAAATTAGAGTTTACATGTGCCAAAAGGATGTGCAAGTGATATGCAAGTGTGCTTGTATGGGCTCTGGCGATACCTGAATAGTCCCTGTCATCGCTGAAAGCTGTTTCCTCTCGGTCCACATGGTAAAGCAGGGTGGTGACCAGACCCTGGCTGGGCTGCAGGTACAACGACACCAACTCTGGTAACGTCTTAAACCGCTTAGGCTGCACGCCTTGAGATGTCTGAGAAGAAAGAAGGAGGAGGACATTCAAGGAGGGGTACACCAAGAGAAGAGAACTACAGTTAATGTCTACATGGTATGAACAGAACAATAGCATCCAAACTCCTTGGCCACAAGTAGTAATGTTATTGAAATCTCTGGTGGCCCCTATTGTTCCACATGTAATGTTGTGTAAGCAAATATGACCCAGTGGTCTAAATATAATTCAAACCAGGAAGAACTGTTTCGGTAAACATTGCTCTAAAACATACTCAGTTCCAGGAGGCAAAATTAGGCTTTTAGACTCTCTTTAACATCACAGCTAAGGCCCCAAAATCATACAGCAGGGACACAGATGTCTGTGATGTGACCACACGGATAGTCTGAAGTGTGTGTGTGTGTGTGTGTGTGTGTGTGTGTGTGTGTGTGTGTGTGTGTGTGTGTGTGTGTGTAAGAGAGAGAGGCAGGGCATGCGGCTGGTGGTAGGGGGGACTTCACAGCTGTTGGGCACAACGCACAAAGAGGCTGCTGTTGGTGTGTGTGTGTGAGAGAGAGAGCTCAGAGCCAACAAAAGCATCTCTGCCTGCCAGCTGCTACTGAAGCAAATACAGTTTTTGCTGCACACATACACTTGACCTCAGTGGAGTGAGCGTGTGTGTGTGTGTGTGTGTGTGTGTGTGTGTGTATGTGCGTGTCTTTTCTGTACCTGCACAGCGAGAAATCCTTCATCGTCTGGGAGAATTCTGTATGTGTGGACATGCTTCTGAAACCTACAGAGAAAGAGAAACAAAAAGGAGGAAGAAATGAGGGTCAAACGGAGTGAACAACAGACAACGGGAGAAGTGAGAGAAAAAGAAGAGACAACTTTTAGACTACAATGTAATTAAAAATGTAAAAATTCTCAAGTCTGACATGCGTACATACTCTCTTGTATTTGACCTCCGTGAATAGGGGTGTGTGTATGCATGTATGAGAGTGAAGGGGGTTTAAACGATGTAGAGAGCTTCAACCTGTTGCTGTCCGTCACAGCTGTGAGCGGGCTTTATTCTTACAGTAGCATGATGCAGTACAGGAGATCAGAGTTGAACCTAGCTTTTAAACAATGTATAGTTATAGTGATGGTACAAAATAAAGAAACAAACAAAAAAACATTATAATTTGAGAGACAGGAAGGATACAGATTAGTTATTTTTAAGTACATTTTTTTAATCCCTCACAGAATGCATGGCATTTTCTTTCAGTCCACAAATGTTCAGAGTCTGAATTACATGTTTTATTGAACCACACAGCTTTTTTTTACTTTTTACCAATTGCAGTTCAATGCTCTGACGTTGTTATGCACAGCCGTGGCTCCAACGCCTGCAGCCACGAGCTGGAGTTTAATGATTTTCATGGCTGCACTTCATGTCTGCTCAGTGGACCGGGCACAAAATGTTCAATTTGCCAGGCAGATATTGTGGTTTATGTCTGTTGGTGTGTATACTGGATGCATGTGTAATGGTTGTGTGTCTGTTTGGATGCAGCCTATGCAAAACATTCAAGTAATGTTTTTACTGCTGCAGTGCTTCTACTGTGCTTATTTAGTGTGTGTGTGTGTGTGTGTGTGTGTGTGTGTGTGTGTGTGTGTGTGCTGTATAAACTGAGGAAGGGATACATTCATGATTGGGGGATTGAACAGGGAGTTTGACATGGCTCAAAATTATGTAATTCAAAACGGTTTCCAGTGCATCCGGGAATGAATTAGGAGGCGTTTAAAAATTGCTCTCACTCCGTTTTAACCTTTGGACTATTTCCTTACTGAGGGCAATTGTGTTTTTACAGGCCGCTTATCGTCAATTCCGGCTGTAGATGCTCAGATTTGTGTGTCTTTTTGGGGAGCATGCTTGCCTTTATCTGCCAGCACACAGAGGGAGAGAGGGAGGGGGGCTGGCACAGATTTGAACCCACATCGTCAGAGTTAAATGATTTAGGACTTAGCCAGCTAAACTATCAGGAGGACACTGACATCACATTTATCAGATAGTTGCCAATAATAGCTCCATAGAGCATGCCTCCAGCAGTTGCCCACACTAACGGTGTAAACTTGATAAATATTTGCTCCTTCCAGGCCCAGCAGTAAACAGTGCGATGAACTACTCCTTTTGTCAGCCTGGCCTCTGAAACCATATCCCACATTTAATCCTGTCATATTATAAACACAATGCTTTGTGGGTCCAGTGGCACAGAATATATGCACAGGAGACCCTGCAGTGTACAGTAGAGTGTTTGTGTGCGTTCGTTTTCCTGTTGGCAGCTGATGAGATTTTCTACGGGTCTGTGGAGTAAATACTATTGTTTCAGTAGAAGCAAAGCTATAACATGGGGGGGGGAGAGAGAGAGAGAGGTACATTATGGGATGGACACAGACAATGTGCGTGTGTGTGTGTGTGTTGTCAACAATAGACGGTGTTGAGGATAATGACTGCTCCATTGACTCCCCACTCGCCCTGTTGGCTCATAGTTAGACCTCTTCCTCCTCTTCCTCTTCCTCTTCTTCCTCCATTTGCAACCTTGAGTGCAGCAGGTCAGGTTAGTTCCCCCACTGTGAACTGTATGTGAATCAACACACTCAATTGACTTAAATAAGTTGCAAAGATTACGCTACTCATCATTCAAAATGTAACCTGCTGACCTGTATGCTTGATATGTGGCGAGGAGTTAGCAAACAACAAAACATTTAATGTTGAAAGACTCTTCCAGAACAAGCACACATCATCTGATGAAAAGTATCAAGCTGCAGAAGAGTGATTTATCAACTGCTGCAGCAAACTGAGCAAAGTAAATATACTTTCAGGAAGTGGAATAAGTCTCCAAACTCCACTCCTTCTGCTGGTTCTGTGTCAGCCCATGAGACAGTGAGGCGTCCGCTCGTAAAAACGGATCCGTCCTCCTCCGTTTGCGGTGCTCTAAAAGTCCGTAGTGTGGAGGCTCAGTGTAAACGTATCAAAAGATATGCGTTTTAAAATGTAACCCTCACGTGAGGATGACAGGTATCGAACCTGCTACCTTGTGGTTACAGGATGATCACTCTACCACATAAGCCACATATATAGATAGGTCTCAAGGTCTGCTTAGTTGTGTATTTAATGGACCTTAATGTAGCCAACACATGACTATTTTTTTTCTCCTCTTCCATAGTTATAAACAGGTAAAATAGCAATACAATGTCAACAATTGTCTTTATTCTTGTTCTATAATTTCATAAATACAACAAACTGTAGTTTGTTGTACATATAATATAACTATATATACAACTTCATAAGCTTTGATATCAAATAGCTTTTGCGGCTCCAGACACTTTTTTTTTTGTGTGGAAAAAAGGGCAAAATGGCTCTTTGGATAGAAAAGGTTGCTGACCCCTGCTCTAGCCAGTCAGCTCATACTTGTGCGGGACAACATACAGAAACTATACAATATATAAAAAGGATAAAATATGAAGGAAATGTTACTCTTTGCAAAAAGTACACTGCTAACTTGAGTCCAAGTTAAAGCCGCAATTCTCTATTTATTACCCTTATCGATATCAAATCAATCACAAAGGAGGCACAATAGGTAAAGACCAGCAGGGTTGAGTTCCAGAAGGATATTTAGCTTTAAATGATGACGGTTAAGATGAGGATGCGTAAAATGGGCTTCACATTTAGATCACAATAGGTTTTTTAAACTATCGCAAATCTTCTTCAAATGTCTAATGTAATCACGGAAGAAATTTAAGGAACGACAGAAAAGCAGACCTGTAAAAAGTTTGATAAAAATGGTAGTGTACATACACACATGTACCAGGAAACTGCCTACATAAAGAAAACATTAAAAAAAATTCCCAACCCACTAACTCCACAAGGCAAGAATATACTCACTCACAAGACTTCCCAATGAAGAATATTCTCTCAGGAACATCTAGGTGTCAAACGCACACAGACTCACAGAAGACCATGCATGAACCCCAACATGTTTAACATGTTAAGACGCGCTGCACCGATACTCCACAACATCTCGCTGACAAGATATACAGAAAACTGTTTAGCATCTCTGTCGTTGTCACACTGATGCATGTGCTAAAACTCTAAATATGGCCTCACCTACAGTAATGGCATTGCAATCATTAGAGAAATCCCTTAGTTAGAAGGCTGTTTTTGTTTCACTAGTTATCATTCACTGTGGCAGTGAATGATAAAGCTCTCATATACTACACTTTATTTAAGATACGTCATCTGCTCTGAAGAACATAAACTTCCCTTGCACACAACTACTAAACACACAGTCAGCTGGTCAAAGTGGTAATTTCCTGCAAAATCAACAAATTCTGCGGACTTAAATGACACTAAGAGGAAGTGAAAGGCAAAGGCCGAAAGACAAACTGGACCAGGAGTCAGTACCAGTGATGGTACATATTCTGTAAAGGCCCTGGCACAAACACTCTTCCCACTAGTCTATTCTCAGACTGAAAAAGTCAGATCTGTGCATCCCTAGATATGATTTTTAATCCGGTGGACCTGGTATAGACATCAGGCCTGAGCCTCCAGAATGACACACAAGGGGTCATGACTAAAATTGGTGTGCCATTCAGCCGCCTGGAAGCTTTTCACACGTCTGGGGATTCTGACTGTACTTCCTGGAGATACTGTTTTAACTCAGTAATGTCAGCACAAGTTCACAAGAGTGAGTCGAATGCTTGACCATTACATTGTTTCCTTTGCGGCTTCAGGGGTTGATACTGAGTCATCCTGATTCTCAAAGATATCATTTATGAAAGTAGACAGCTTGTTTCTATCATAATGATCTAATAACACTGGTTCACATGATCTGTGGCAATGGGGTAATACTTTTGCCATGGTATTTAAGCAAGAAGCAATACTTGATGGTAAAAGACAGTAACATTGTTTTCTCAAGTAAAGTTTGACAAAAGCCTGTCCATAATAAACTTTAGGTATCATGAAGGAAACTTTGAAATAAAGTCCATGATGTGAAAAGTAAAAGGGGAGAAGAAGGGAGAGGTGGAGGAGGAAATAAATCCGGAAATGGTTGATTCATAGATGTGAGGAATGTTGTTGGTCAAATAATGACCTGCTGAATTACTATGGATCCAGCAAAGGATGAAAAATGTATATTCGGCACCATCATTTATTTTAATAAGCCAGTGGCCAAAATTGTGATGCAGGCTTATTTATTCTGGGTTCTTATATGACAAGAGGAGTAATGTATTGACATGAGAGCGACCCTACTATATGTTGAGGTCAGACTGCAATATAACGAATTATGTAATAGTGTCATCAATTACAAAGTGTAGTACAGTACGGTGTGTACGGCTGCTGGTGTGCATGTATATAATAAACACACAATGAGCACTGGGTGAACTATCCGATAGGGGATGTAGGTCAAGTCAATGTCAGAGTATCGGCCTTTTATGTCCTGCATCTGCACAGTCAGTGTTCTTTGCATCTGTTTAACTTGGGGTAGGCCGGGGGAGCGAGCACGCGAGTCATTTTGGTCATTTGTAAGTTAAACATCTCTTTTCCACACTTCATTTGACTTGCCCGAGTCACTGTCTGTGTATTGAAGCTTGATCGACTGCTGGTCAGGTGTGCCGAGTACGGGTACAGGTTATTTTACTCAAGTCAGCAAGTGGAGGTTTTGCATGCTGCTTGCTGAACATGGAGGTGGTTGATGGCAAAATCTCCATTGTGTAAATGAGAGCATGCGATTCATCACTTCATTTAGCAAAGACCAGGCCCTCTAACTCCATCTAAAAAAAAGGGAAGACCTGGTATACAGGTACAATTAGTCATTTTACTTTGCTGAGTAGGTACACATACTCACATGAAAACACCAGTAAGGCTTCACCAGCCCTACTGTAGCTTATATTTACCTCCACCACCATCCAGTTTCTGTGCCCTGTAAAAACGGCGCTGCAGGCGACCACATCAGACACAAGACAGACAGGGACAGCCCTAAAGTTGTGTGCCATGCTGGAGTTTCTCTGCTGGGCAGACAGACAGTCTCTCCCTGCCACTAACTGACTTCAGGGAGAAAGTAAACAAATGTGTTTGGCTGAAACTTCGATGCACACGAGCTTACGCCGACTTCAACTCGTGTTACAATTTGATCAAACGATGCGAAGAGGTTTATGTGCAACTTTAATAAAGAAAAGGCTCGTGTAGCTCGGCAGAGCAACAACAGACGAGGCACAGTGACTTAAACACAACAACAAAATAGATCCCCTGAAGGTAGCTAGCTTAAATACTAACTTAAAATACCTTTAAACTAACACGTTGGCAAAGCTACCAACTTTCCCCCGGCACATGAGGCCAAACGAGGCCCCACACACACGTTAAGAGTTCATACAAGCGTCTCTTTTCTGCGACAGAGTTACTTACAGTACACACAAAGCGTAAGCCCCGTTGACACTCTCGCTGTCCCGCACCAGGAAGCTGCCGTCTTTCCCGGCCCGGGCCAGCAGCTCCTCGGCCGCCGCTCGACTCAGGTCCCGGTGATACCACATCGGCGGCGCGGGCCCCAACGGTGAAACCCCACCACCACCGCCGCCACCCCCGGCCATGGCCACAGCCCTTCAAACCGGGTTCAACTCGAGCTGCTTCCAGACTTCTCCGACAGACCTCCCAGCCCCTTTTCTCTCCAGACTAGAAAAGTAGTCCAGAGACCAGTTGAGAGCCAACAGTAGCGTGAACGTTATTCCGACAAAAAAAAAAAAAGGCTGGGAGGCGCGAAAGAGCCGACGGACGGTGCTAAAAGTTGTACATTTGTCAAATTACAATGTTTGCGGCTGTTTCCTCAGTTCCTGAAAGACTCGCCACCCTCCTCTTTCGCTTCCCAATCCCACGGAAATCAGGGTATGTAAATCCACATTGAAGACCGGGGAGCAGCAGTAGGGACTACTCGCTTCAGAGCAAATACATTACGGACATACAGCACTTCCGGTAGGATTTTCGAAATAAAACAGGATGTTGACGGATTTACATTGAGACATTTTATTGCGTGAGCAAAGTCACTCACACTTTGTTTCCGGTTAGGTCTATCTCAAGCTAGCTTGACAGAAGTCTCTGGAAAGGATGGATGGAGGAATAAAGGGACACTAGGATGAGAAAAGAGAGGAGGAAAAGAGAGATGGAGAGAAAGAGAAGTAAAGGAATGACCTGGTGAGGAAGAGCAGTGTCGGAAAGTTTTTACACTTACTCACCTACTGTACAATTATGACAAATTTGTATGCAGCTTTACACGACTCAACTATATTCCAAAACTTTAACTTTATTTTTCTCATGATACTTCCACATTCATATGTACCATTTGAACTATTTTACTCTTGTACCTGGATCTTTTTTTCAAAATGGTATCTAATGGATGCAAGTGCTTCTTCCTCTTCTGAAGCGGTGAGGTGAACTAAAGTTCAGTTTGGCTTTCCTCTTTAAATATCAGTGTGACCTACAGCCACCGAGGACGCCAGCCTGCTGTAATTTCTCAAGCTACAATCCAGTTATACAAACCATTTATTTTCCATCCCACACACACCCTACAGGTATAACTGTCCACTTCGGAGCCAGACTGGAAAAACAGGGGGGAAAAAGCCAGCGCAACATTTAGAGATTTTACTCATTATGTATTTTCCTCTATAGTTGCCCGCAAAAAGTCTGACTCCTAAAATGTGGTATGGATACACACACACACACACACACACGCACACACATAGACACACACACACACAAAGCATCAAAGCAAGAGAGAGTTGAGTTAGGAGAGAGGGTGAGAGTTGGGCAGGGTAGTGTGTGTTTCTGTCTGTTGAGTGAGCGAGTGAGTGAGTGAGTGAGTGAGTGAGTGTGTGTGTGTGTTGCCAATGACCTCAGAAAAGCTGAGTAT